>NC_092766.1:57595989-57648489 GCF_047496795.1 Chiloscyllium punctatum
ATGCGGACACACAATGGTGGGGATATGCACAAAGAACAAGGGAGGGACACACACTCACAGAGCGAGGGAGTGACATGCACACACACAACAAGAGGCACACACACGCACAAAGCAAGAGAGGGACACGCACACAGACACACAGCAAGGAAGGGGCACACACACACGCAGCGAGGGAAGGACACCCACATACACTGTAAAAAGGTCACACATACTCACAGCAAGAGGGGACACGCACACACAGCGAGGGATGGACACGCTCATGCTCAAGCACACAAACACAGACACACAGCGAGAGAGGGACACGCACACACATACCCAGGGAGGGACATGGACACATTCACACACACACGGCAGGAAACTAACACATAAACAGCGAGGGAGGGACACGCACATGCACGAGCACACAAACACAGGCACAGAGCGAGAGAGGGACATAAAAATACACGGCAAGGGAGGGACATGCACACACATAGACAGCGAGGGTGGGACCACACACATAGAGAGAGCAAGGGAGAGACACACACACATACACAGAGCGAGGGGGCGACACATGCACACACAGCGAGGGAGGGCCATGCACACACACGCACAGCAATAGGGACACGCACACATACACACAGTTAAGGGGATACACACAACGAGGGAGGGACACACAGTCACACAGTGAGGGAGTGACACTCACATACACATCAAGAGGGACACATACAACAAGCGGGGAACACGCGCACACACACAGAGCAAGGGAGAGAAGGACATGCACACACAGTGTGGGAGGGACACGCACACACAGCAAGGGGGGACATGCACTCACCCATGCGCAACAAGAGGGACACACACGGGGTGGGGGGAAACTGACACATACACAGCGAGGGACATGCACACACACACATACAGAGGGAGGGACATGCACACACACACACACACACACACACACACACACACACACACAGCGAAGGTGAGATATGCACACGCACAGCAAGAGGGACACACACACACACGGGGTGGGGGGGAACTGACACATACACAGCGAGGGTCATGCACACACACACAGCGCAGGTGAGACATGCACACACGCAGCAAGTGAGAGACATATACACACAATGCGATGGAGTGACACACACACACAAACAGCGAGTGAGGGACACGCAGTGAAGGGGGGACACACAAACACATACTGTGGGGATGTAACACGTACACACACACAGTGAGGAGGGGACACACACACACAGAGCGAGAGAGGGATGTGCTGAGACACGCAGCGAGGGAGGGATACACGCACACATGGCGAGGGAGGAACACACACACGTAGGGAAGGACGGACAAGCAGACACACGGTGAGGGGGAGGGCACGTGCACACAAATTGAAAGGGTGCACGCACACACAGTGAGGGGGATGTGCACACACAGTGAGGGGCATATACACAAAGAGGAATGGAGGGACACACACACGCATGCACACACACACACACACACACGCACACACACACACAGAGCGAGGGAGGGACACACACATACACAGCAAGTGAAAGACACGCGCGTGCGTGTGCACACACACACACACACACACAGAGCGAGGGATGGACACGCACACACAGTGAGTGAGGGACACGTGCACACAGTGAGAGGGGGTCACGCGCACACAGTGAAAGAGGAACACACACACACACACACACACACACACACACACACACACACACACAGCGAGGGTGGGACACACACACATACCCACACACAGGGAAGGAGGGACAAGCACACACACGACGAGGGGTAGGAAATGTGCACAGAATGTGAGGGGGCACGCACACACAGTGAGAGTGGACACGCACTGACCCGGCGAGGGAGGGACACAAGTTCACACAACAAGGGGGGACATGCACTCACACAGCGAGGGGCATATACACAAAGAGCAAGGGAGGGACACACACACAAACTCACATAGCGTGGGAGGGACGCACAGGCACAGTGAGGAATTTACACGCATACACACACACACACACACACACACACACACACACACACACACATCGAGGGAGGGACATTCACATACACTGCAAGAGGGACACTCACATACTCACAGTAAGAGGGGGACACACACAGCGAGAGTGGAACGCACACACACACACAGGGAGGGAAAGACATGCACGCACACAGTGAGGGAGGGATATACACAAACACACAGAGCGAGAGGGACACGCACATAAACAACAAGGGAGGGACATGCACACACAGTGAGAGAGGGACACGCGCACATAGTGAAAGAGGGACACACAGACACACACACAGCGAGGGTGGGACACACACACATACCCACACACAGGGAAGGAGGAACAAGTACACACACGACGAGGGGTAGGAAATGTGCACAGAAAGTTAGAGGGGGCACGCACTGACACAGCGAGGGACGGACACACAGAGGGAAGGATGGACAAGCACACACACGGCGAGGGGTAGGAAATGTGCACAGAAAGTGAGAGGGGGCACACACACACAGTGAGAGGGGACACGCACTGACACGGCGAGGGCGGGACACACGCTCACACATCAAGGGGGACATGCACTCACACAGCGAGGGGCATATACACAAAGAGCAAGGGAGGGACACACACACACACACACACACACACACACACACACAGCATCGGAGGGACACGCACACACAACGAGGGAGGGACATGCACACACACAGCGAAGGAGCGACATACACAAACACACAGCGAGAGGGGACATGCACAGACACGGCGAGGGAGGGACACATGCACATACAGCAAGGGAGTCATGCACTCACACAGCAAGTGGAGATGAGCAAACGCAGTGAAGGGAATATACACAAAGAGCAATGGAGAGACACACACACACACAAAGCGAGGGTGGGACACGCACACACACACACAGAGGGAAGGACACTCACATACACTGCAAGAAGGATGCACATACACTGCAACAGGGATACATATACTCACAGCAAGAGGGGGACACGCACACACAACGAGGGAGGGACACGCGCATGCTCACGCACAAAATTACAGACACACACAGCGAGAGAGGGACGCGAACACACAGCCAGGAAGGGACATACACACACAGAGCAAGAGAGGGCCACGCACACACACAGCGGTGGAGGTCCACGCACACACACATAGCGAGGGAGGGACACACACAAATACAAACAACACACAGAGCAAGAGAGGGCCATGCGCACACACAGCGATGGAGGGCCACGCGCAGACAGAGCGAGGGAGGGCCACGTGCACACACAGAGAGGGAGGGCCACGCGCACACACAGCAAGGGAGGGAGACACACACACAGCGATGGAGGGCCACGCGCACACTCAGCGAGGGAGGGCCACGCGCACACACAGCGAGGGAGGGAGATACACACACAGCGAGGGAGGGCCACGCGCACACTCAGCGAGGGAGGGCCACGTGCACACACAGCAAGGGAGGGAGACACACATACACAGCGAGGGAGGGACACACGCACACACAGCGAGGGAGGGCCACGAACACACACAGCGAGGGAGGGACACACACAAACAGAAACACACACACAGAGCAAGAGAGGGCCAGGCGCACACACAGCGAGGGTGGGAGACACGCAAACACACAGCGAGGGAGGGACACACGTACACACACAGAGAGGGAGGGACACACGCACACACACACACACACACACACACACACACACACACAGAGCGAGGGAGGGACACACAGACACACAATGAGTGAGTGATACGCATACACACACATACAGAGCGAGGAGAGGACACGCTCACACACTGCAAGAGGGGCAGACACACACACACACAAACAAACAGCGAGGGTGGGACACGCACACAAACAGCGAGGTTGAGACACGCAGACAAAGCGAGGGCGGGACATGTCCGCAGAAAGCGAGAGGGGACACATACACACACAAAGTGAGGGATGGTGACACAGACATACTCACACACAAACAAACACACTTAGCGAGGGAGGGACACACGCACACACACAGCGAGGGAGGGACACACGCACACACGCAGCGAGAGAGGGACACGCACACACACACACACACAACCACACACACAAACAGCGAGGGTGGGACACGCACACACACTGCGAGGTTGAGACACGCAGACACTGAGAAGGTGGGACATGTGCTCAGAAAGCGAGAGGGGACACACACACACAAAGTGAGGGATGGTGACACAGACATATGCACACAAACAAACACACACAGCGAGGGAGGGAAACGCACACACACAGCGAGGGAGGGACACGCACACACACAGCGAGGGAGGGACACACGCACACACACACAGCGAGGGAGGGATACGCACACACACACACACTCACACACACACACACAGAGCGAGGGAAGGACACACAGACACACAATGAGTGAGTGACACGCATACTCACACATACAGAGCGAGGAGAGGACACTCTCACACACTGCAAGAGGGACACACTCACAAACAGCGAGGGTGGGACACGCACACACAGTGAGGTTGAGACACGCTGACACAGAGAGGGTGGGACATGTTCTCAGAAAGCGAGAGGCGACACACACACAAAGTGAGGGATGGTGACACAGACATACGCACACACAAACAAACACACACAGTGATGGAGAGACATGCTCACACACATAGTGAGGGAGGGACACGCACACACACAGTGAGGGAGGGATATGCTCACACACATAGTGAAGGAGGGACATGCTCACACACAGCGAGGGAGGGAAAAACACACACAGTGAAAGAAGGGGACATACACGCATACACACACACAAACACAGAACAATGGAGGGACATGTGCACACACAGTGATGTGTCTCCTCGGACGTGTAATCGTCCAGCTCTCACTCCAGTCTGCTCCCTCACAGGGTCACCGTCTCTTTAACTCCCAGGTACAACTAGGCCTCGATCCTCAGTGCTGATTTATATTCTCCCAGGTGTGAGTCAGCCTCAAGCACCTGCTCCAAGTTGCTCCCTCACACGGTCCCTCCATCTGTGACTTGGTGCTGATTTCGAGCCTCCTGCTCTGCTCTTTATCCAAATCCAAGTCCCAGTCTGCTTTGACACTCGCTGCTGATTTATAGTCTCCCGCTTTGTGCTGCACTCGCTCAGGTTCTCTCCCCTTGTGACTCCCAAGTAATGGTCGGCATCAAGCCTCAGTTGTGATTTATAACATCCCATTCCAAACTGTTCTCTTCCAGGATCGCCGTTGTGCCTGGAAGACAGTGGGAAAGAGGAGGATTAGACAGAGCAGAGGGTGTTTCAGTGATTGAGGGAGCTATCGGGGATGAAACAGTTTATCTGGCGAGCGAGGCAGACCTGCAGTAACTAAAGAACGTTACTGGAAGATACAGCGAGAGTTGCAGACACTGAAGAGGGCAAAGGAAATAGAGAGATGGTGGCTTGTTCATGACGGAGCTTTGTAGAGTCTAAAGGGCTACAAAGTTTGTGAGAAGATCTGGAGCACGGGTGCTCGTTGTTGTGGTTCTGTTCGCTGAGTTCGGAATTTGTGTTGCAGACGTTTCCTCCACTGTCTAGGTGACATCCTCAGTGCTTGGGAGCCTCTTGTGAAGCGTTTCTGTGATCTTTCCTCTGGCAACTATCGTGATTTGCATCTGCCACTTCTGATTGTCAGTTCCAGCGGTCCGCTGCAGTGGCCGGTATATTGGGTCCAGGTCGATGTGCTTATTGATTGAAACTGTGGATGAGTGCCATGCCTCTAGGAATTCCCTGGCTGTTCTCTGGTTGGCTTGTCCTTTAATAGTAGTGTTGTCCCAGTCGAACTCATGTTGCTTGTAGTCTGTGTGTGTGGCTACTAAGGATAGCTGGTCGTGTCGTTTCGTGGCTAGTTCGTGTTCGTGTATACGGATCGTTAGCTGTCTTCCTGTTTGTCCTATGTAGTGTTTTGTGTAGTCCTTGCATGGGATTTTGTACACTACGTTGGTTTTGCTCATGCTGGGTATCGGGTACTTCGTTCTGGTGAGTTGTTGTCTGAGAGTGGCTGTTGGTTTGTGTGCTGTTATGAGTCCTAGTGATCGCAGTAGTCTGGTTGTCAGTTCTGAAATGTTCTTGATGTATGGTAGTGTGGCTAGTCCTTTGGGTCGTGGCATGTCTTCATTCCGTTGTCTGTCCCTGAGGCATCTTTGGAATAAAGTGCGTGGAGCTTGACCCCACCCCGCAGCTCACCAATAGGATAAACAACACACTGAGAAACCTACAAAAACAAAACAGACAGATAACCAGGTTTGACCTACAGAGAATGAAAACTGAAAGCAACAACACCCCCAGATTCTATGGACTACCTAAAATGCACAAACCAGCCATCCCACTCAGACCCATAGTATCACTACCAGGGACACCATCACACAAACTGGCCAAACAACTACAGCAAAAACTGAAAAACCTGATCAGCGGATCCAGACACTCTGTACAGTCAACACAGGAATTCTTGGACATAATCAGAAATACACACATAGACAAGGAAGAAACTATGTTCTCATTCGATGTCACGGCACTGTTCACCTCCATCGACAAAACCCCAGCCAGAGAAACAATAGCCAACCTGCTCGACATACAGAACAGACAACAGGACGGAGAAACTATCAACAAAGACGGCATACTCAAACTACTGGACCTGTCCCTCACCACACACTTCACATTCAACAACCAAATATATGAACAAATCAACGGCACACCCATGGGCTCACCCATCTCTGGACTCATAGCAGAAGCGGTAATGCAAAGATTAGAACAGTCTTACCGCAAATTCAACCCAAACTCTGTGTCAGATATGTGGATGACACCTTTGTAATAATTAAAAACACAGAAATAGAGAACACACACTGGATCATCAACGCCACACTCACAGGAATCCGATTCACGAGAGAGGAAGAAAAGGACAACCAACTCCCATTCCTAGACGTGATGGTACAGAGAACACCTAACGGAGAATTCACCACAAAGGTAAACAGGAAAGCCACACACACAGACCGAGTCCTGAACTACGAAAGCAACCACCCCAACACACACAAAAGAAGTTGCATCAAGACACTGTTCAAAAGGGCCACATCACATTGTAGTACACCAGAACTGCAAAAAGAGGAAGAAGAACACCGATACAATGTATTCCCCAAAAATGGATACCAGCGCAATTTCATTAGGGATTGTCTGTATGGATTTGCTAGACGACTGTCCTCTGATATTGATCAGGACAGTGCAGATGATGTGGTTTATATGGAGTTCATTAAGGTCTTTGACAAGGTCCCACACGGAAGGCTGGTCGAAAAGGGAAGATCCCATGGGATCCAAAGCAAGTTGGTAAATTGGCTCCACAATTGGGGGAGGGTTGCTTTTGTGATTGAAAGCCTTTGCCCAGCGGGTGTACCACAGGGATCTGTGCAGGAGCCATTGCTGTTCCTTATGGACATTAATCACTCGATTGTGAAAGCAGAAGGTAACATTATTAGGTTTGCAGATAACATGAAAGGTGAGGGTGTTGTCCACTGTGAGGGGGATGGAATCAGGCTGCAGTCTGATATTGAACAGATGGTAAACTGAGCAAAGTAATGGCAGATGGAGTTTACTTCTGATCACTGTGAGGTAATGCACTGTGGGAAGTCAAATAAACAAATGATATACATCATGAATGGTAGGTCCTCCTGGAGTACTGAGGAATACAGAGACCTTGGTGGATAAGTCCCTGGATGTCTGAAGGTGTCGGCACAGGTAGACAGGGTGGGGAATACACCTGAACTGGGAGCAGGAGGGGGACCCACGTCCTGGTGGAGAGCGTTGCTGGAGCTGCTCGAGAAGATTTAAACTTGTCTAGCAGGGCTGTGTGACCCCAAAGATTCGTAAGGCCAGAAAGAAAGTTGAGGCTGGTACAAATGTTCAAGCGAGCAATATTAGTAGACAAGACAGGCAAGAACATAGCAGACAATTAGGGAAAACTGGTGGATTAAACTGCTGTTTTTTCAATGCAAATGGCCAGACAGATAAGGTAGGTGAACCCAGAGCATGGATGGGAACGTGGGATTGGGATACCATGGATATTACAGAAACACAGCTGAGGGAGCAACAGGAACAGCAGCTCAATGTTCTGGAGTCAGATACTACAGGAAGGATAGAACAGGAGGCGAGCTGGTGGGTTTGATTGGGGGGAAACACCCCAGCAGTACCGAGAGGGAGGATTCATGTAGGATTGCCCAGTTAAGCGATATTGGTGGATCAGAGAAATAAAAATTGATCATCAGTTTTCTACAGTCGGACGACAGCGATAGGCAACGGGAGATGAAGGAGGAAATATGTCGGGAGATTTCAGATATCTCTTAGAATAATAGGGTTGTAATGAAAGGGGATCTTAACAGTTCCAACCTTGGACTGGGATTGTTACTGTGTTAAGCATTTGGATGGAAGGAATTTGTTAAGTGTGTTCTGAAAACTCCCAGTCATTATGTAAGTGGCCCAACTGGAGAATGGGGCTAAACCTGACCTCCCCTTGGGAAACAAGGTCGGGAACGGGACTGAGGTGTTAGTGGGGGAGCACTTTGGAAAGTTACCACAATTGTATCAGTTTGAAAATAGCGATGGAAAAGGACAGGCCTGGTCCACAAGGTAAAGTTATTCAATGGAGCAAGATAGTATTAGACATGAATTTTTAAAATAGATCTGGGGAGGCTATTTGCAGATAAAGGGAAGTCTGGCAAGTGGGAATATTTTAAAACCGAGATAAAAGGAGCGTTCAGCGCCAGCGTGTTCCTGTTAGTGTGCAGCTCAATGCTGACTGAATTAGGAAACACTGGCTGAGATTCGAAGCGATGGTCAAGAAAAAAGGGTCACATGTCAGATATAACTGGCTGACTCAAGGGAATCCCTTCAGGATCATCGGGGCTGTAGGAATACACTTAGAATGGAAATCAGGAAAGTAAAAAGGGGACAAGAGATCGCTTTGGCAGAGAAAGTTAAGGAGAATCCAAAGAGACTCTAGAAGTGTATTAAGAGCAAAAGAAGAGCTCGGGACAAACCCGGTCACCTTAATGACCAATGAAGTCAACGATGTGTGAAACTACAAGATCCAAAACAAATATTTCACTTTGGAACTTACTGTGGATAAAGACTGGGGCGCTCAGGGAACGAAACAGTATTTGGCCTGACCACTCTTGGAATACTGTGTGCAATTCTGGTCTCAATGATATCGGAAGGATGTCGTGGAACATGAAAGGGATCAGAAGAAATAACCAAAGATGTTGCCAGGGTTGGAGGGTTTGTACTTCAGGGAAAAGCCTGAGTAGGCTGGGGCTGTTTTCACTTGAACATGGGAGGCTGTGGAGTTAAAAGGTGTTTAAAATCATGATGGTCATTGATAGGGTCAATAGACAAGGTCATTTCCCCAGGCGAGGGAAACTTTTCAAAAGGGACCTAAAGGATTACTGGCTCCCACAGAGTGGATGGAATAAGCTGCCAGAGCAAATAGTGGAGGCTGATAGAAATGCAATTAAAAGGCATGTGTATGGGTGTATGAATAGCAAAGGTTTAGGGGGATATTGGCAAAATTGTGGCAAATGTGACGAGAAACGTCATGCAGGAGTTGGTCCGAAGGGCCTGTTTCTGTGCTGTACACCTCTATGACTCAATGATTGAAATGAGTCCACATTATAGAAAAGGAGGTGCTGGAGGTTTTAAAACACAAAGGTAGATAAATCCCCAGGACCTGATCAAATGGATCTCAAGACATTGTGGGAAGCTGGTGAAGAAATTGTAGGCCCCCTTGCAGAGATATTTGTACCATAGAGAGCTATGTATGATAGGCTGATAGACTGGAGGGTGGCATTGTGGACAGTGAAGAAGGTTTTCTGAGATTACAAAGGGATCCTGATGAAATGTGTGAATGGCTGAAAAACTGTCGATGGAGTTCAATCTGAATAAATGCGAGGTAATACATTTTGTACAACAAACACGTGTAGGACTTATACAATTAATGGCAAGACCTTCGGTAGTGTTGTAGAATAGAGGGACCTCAGGGTTCAGCTACATAATTCTTTGAAGTTTGCAACATGGAGAGACAGGATAGTTTAAAAAAAGGTGCTTGCCTCACTTGCTTTCATTGCTCAGTCATTTGGATATAGGAGTTGGAAGTCATGTTGAGATTATACAGGACATTGGTGAGTCCTCTTCTGGAATACTGTGTCCAGTTCTGGTCACCCAGTTATAGGAAGGATATTATTAAGCTGGAAAGGGTTGGGAGGAGATTTACTGGGATGTGGCTGGGTACGAAAGGCTTCAGTATAAAGAAAGGCTGAATAGGTTGGTATTTTTCACTGAAACCTGAATGTTGACAGATGACCTCATAGAAGTTTATAAAATCATGAGGGGGATAGATAGACTTAATGGGAGTTGTCTGTTCCCATGGACAGGGGAGTTTCAAGACAACTCACTACATTTTTATGTTTAGAGGAGGGACAATTAAAAAAAAAGACATGAGAGGCACATTGTTACACAGAGGGTGGGTTGTGTGTGAAATGAACTTCCCAAGGATGGAGTGAACATGGGGACAATTACAATGTTCAAAAGACATTTGAATTAGTACAGGAATAGGAACGGTTTGAAGGGATATGATCCAGGAACAGGCAGGTGGGACGAGATCAGTTTTAGAGTATGGTTAGCATTAACCGAACAGTGCGTTATGACTCTGACTATGATTATAATGTTGTGTCATTAATTAAGAAAGGCTGCAAGAGAAAGCCAGGGAACTCCAGACTGATGAGCGAGACATCAGAGTGGGTCAGTTGTTGGAGATCATTCTGAGAGGTAGGCCTTACATGCATTGGGAAAGATAAGGCCTGATTACGGACAGCCAGCATGGCTTTGTGCATGGGAAAACATGTCTCACAAACCTGACTGGAGTTTGCTCAAGATGAGACCAAAAAGATAGACGAAGGCAGAACAACAGACGTTGTTTCTGGCTTCAGCAAACCCTTGTTCAGGGTGTAGCATGATACATTGGTTAGTAAGGTTTGATCACAAGGGATCAGGGAGAGCTAGCCAACTAGATACACAATGGGATGACAGTGGGAGACAGAGGGTGGTGGGAGAGGGTTGTTGTTCAGACTGGGGACTCTGACCAGCAGTGTGCTATAAGGATTGGTGCTGGGACCACTGTTGTGCATAATTTACATAAACAATCTGAGTGAAAATATAGGAGTCCCTGTTAGTATGTTTGTGGATACCAAGATTAATGCAAGAGTGGGCAGGGAATATAGTTATCGAAGGGGATGTTAATCAACTGGGCCAGTGTGCCAAGGAATGAAAGATGGAATTTAATTCAGGTGTTCGATTTAGTTCAGACAAACCAGGGAGGAGTAACACGGTTAATGGTTGGGCCCTGGACAGTGTTGGAGAAAGGAGAGACCAAGGGGTGCAGTTACATTGTTCCTTGGACTGGCATCACAGGGTGACAGGGTGTTGAATGCGGCATGTGAACCACTTGTCTTCATTGGTCAGACCATTGAGTACATGAGTTGGAGATATTGGTAACATTGTCGTCTATATTTCTCCTGGGTAGGGGAGGCCAAGGGGTGATGTTATAAAGGTTTATAAAACCATGTAGGGCCAAAGTAAGGTGAATTGCCAAGGGTAGGTGAGTCCATAGCAGGAGGCATAAACGTGAGGTGAGAGAGCAAGGATTTAAAGACGGAGTTGAGGGGCAACATTACCCACAGAGGATGGTGCATAGACGGAATGGACTGCCAGAGGAAATGGTAAAAACAAGTACAATTACAACATGGAAAAGACACTCGGGCAGGTACATGGAGAGGAGAAGGTTTGAAGGGATATGGGCCAAACACAGGCAAACCCGACTCATTCCATTCAGGAAACCTCGGCCGAAGAGTCATGCAGCACAGAAACAGACCCGATGTCTCCAGTTATTGGAGGAGGAGACTATCGAGACAAGGCATGTTGGAGAGACTAAAGCAAGTTACAGCGATACGGATGGTCATCGGGACTGGAGGTTTCAAATATGTGAAATAATTGGTTAGAGGGGAGGAGATGACAGAGATAGGAACTGTTATAGGAGTTAGAATGATTGAAGACACTGTTCATCAATACAAACCATAGATACAGTGTTGAAGAGGGAATAGGGAACAGAAAGATCCCAGGCAGCATTACCACCCTCTCGTGGGAGGCCTGCTTTCCCCTCAGTTGTTCTGATGCTCCCTAAGAAAGCACAGGCCTGGACTGATAACTGGGAACTCCCGATGCTGTCTCATTACAACAAAACTTGCAGCAGGCGTGGTGATTGAGCCTGGGGTGGGTCTGTACTGTGCTCCCCCTCCAGCAAATTTCTCTATGTCATGTCTTGTTAGCTGATGTTTGGATCCCCCTTATTACTTTCTGCTTTGTGCACTGGAATGATCTTACCTGGCAGCAGGATTTATTGAAGACTCCCGACCTCCCTGACTTTGTCTTTCTGGCTGACCAACCATCGTCCCAACCAGATGTTGGCAAATCTATTGAGTCAGGAACTCCATGAATACCTGTAGAAGACACAGAAATAGGCAGAATGGGAATTAGACTAATGCTTTGAGGGTTACACATATAGAATGGCACTGATCCCACAGAGATCTGGAAAATCCCAGTCTCCATTCCTGACCTGTGCTGCCTCATCTCTCTGGAGTGGAGACTTCAGTTGGCTCATGATCTGGAGTAGCTTCAAGAGTGAGAGACGCTGACAGAGGCAGCAATTAGATCCACACAGTGAGGGATCCTACATGGAGAGGTACTGAGTCACATCACCAGAGTGCCGGCTCAAACAATTGTGCAGGAAGAAAGAGTTTTGATTCATGTTGCACTGGGATATACAAACTGTGAGCAGGCGATGTGATGGCCAAGTGGCATTATTGTGTGACAATTTATCCAGAAACTCAGCAAGTGTTCTCTGGACACAGGTTCAAATCCCACCATTGCAAATGATTGTACGTGAAGTAAATGCTTCAAAATGATGTAATTAAAAACCTGTAAGTGAGTATTACACAATTGCTGATGTTAAGAAAAATCCATCGGGTGCATGCCTGTCGTTAGTGAAGTAATCTAAGATGGGACTGGGATATCACAGGTATTACAGAAACAACAGCTGAGGGGGGGACAGGATAGGCAGCTCAATGTTGCAGGGACCAGATGCTGCAGGAAGGACAGAAGGGGAGCTGAGAGAAGAGGAGAGCTGCTGGTTCTGATTGGGTGAAACATCACAGCAGGACTGAGAGAGGATATTCCTGCAGGATCGCCCAGTGAAGCTGTGTTGGTGAAATTAATCAATAACAATGGGTCTTCCCTTTCCTCTGATTGTTCTACAGACCCCGAGAGCCCCGCCCTCCTGCACCTTGACCTTCTCAAGATGGCGGCCCGCGCTCCCTCTTCCTTCAAACAAATGGCGGCCGTGACTTTGGGCCACTTCCCTGATCAGAGACCGCCACCTCCTTACCCAAGTCTTTTTCGAGTTATTTTTAACCTGTATCCAGGACTTGTGAAATCTCTCCGCTCATTTCTCCCAGCGAGGCTCCCTCACACCGGCTCTGAGCGCGACTCTCTGAAGCCGATCGCAGCTGCTGCCAGAGAAAACAGCTCCATCTCTATCTTTCTCCGTGACCTGTTCAATGTGACACTGCGCATGCTCTGTATGGAAACCAAACTGTGCGTGCGTCTGAGGTTGTCAGTGAGTTTACAGAGAATATTCATATCTGCGCAGGATCATGGGTAAAATAACAGTCATTAATAATTGCTCTGTCAAGATACAGTCATTGAGATGATTAGTATGTAAATAGATTGTTTGGTCCAACATAACCATACTAGCCACGAATGTAAATTACCAATCGTTATGGGAGTTTGAAAATAAATTTCTTACTCGAGTTGTGTAAACCGACCTGTGAATTATTCACGCCAACCTATGAATTATTCTCAGCTCGTCCCCCTACACTATTGCAAAATCACCCATGTGTTTATCTAAGGATTGTTCAAATCTCCCTAATGTACGTTATCCGATTTATATTTCAACTATTTCTTAAAAATCTGACACTGATTCATGGGAGAGGCTTAATGCTCCACTATGTAGTGAGAATGATCAATCCTGAAGTGTTCACTCTCCGAGAAAGCTTTGGCCCCGCTCCTCACTCACTCTGGTGAGACAACAGGATGCTACTCGGTCCTCCTGTTCCGCCCCTTCCTCCCAATTGCAGAGTTGATTCAGGCGTGACTCAGCAGGCTAAGGGATAAGGGAAGTTACAGTCGATGCATTGTGATGTGGTGAAAACATCCCGAATCTTGGATCGAGAGGCCTGAGTTCATTTCACAGCTTGTGCAGGTGTGTGTAATGACGTATTTATTTTTAAACAAAAAGCAAGGGAAGGCAGGAACAGTGTAAAAACAATAGAACTTGCAAACAATGTGGTGGGGCTCTCAATGCTATGGTGATTTTAGTCTTTACCATGTGTTTCAGGGCCCCAGGGCATCTCAGTACAGACTGTGCCACTTCTCTATGTGCACAGCCAGATACCACGATTGTGGGGCAAAGTGATGTGGTGGGGTACAGATTCTGGATTAGTGGTGCTGGAAGAGCACAGAAGTTCAGGCACCATCCGAGCAACAGTAAAATCGACTTTTCGGGCACAAGCCCTTCATCAGGAATAAAGGCAGACAGCCTGAATCGTGGAGAGATAAGCGAGAGGATGGTGGGGTTGGGGAGAACATACCATAGAGTATAATAGGTGAGTGGGAGAGGGAGCAGTCGGAGGATGGAGTGGATAGGTGGAAAAGAAGATAGGCAGGTAGAACAAGTCAGGACAAGTCACTGGGACAGTGCTGAGCTGGAAGTTTGGAACTGGGATGAGGTGGGGGAAGGGGAAATGAGGAAACTGTTTAAGGTTGCCCTGGGGTTGAAGTGTTGCAAGGTGGAAGAGGAGGCGTTCTTCCTCCAGGTGTCTGGTGGTGAGGGAGCGGCGGTGAAGGAGGCCAGGACCTCCATGTCCTCGGCAGAGTGGGAGGGGGAGTTGAATTGTTGGGCCACGGGGCGGTGGGGTTGATTGATGCAGGTATCCCGGAGATGTTCCCTAAAGCGCTCTGCTCGGAGGTGTCCAGTCTCCGCAATGTAGAGGAGACCGCATCGGGAGCAACGGATAAAATAAATGATATTACTGGATGTGCAGGTAAAACATTGATGGAATTGGAAGGCTCCTTTAGGGCCTTGGATAGAGGTGAGGGAGGAGGTGTGGGTGCAGGTTTTGCAATTCCTGTGGTGGCAGGGGAAGGTGCCAGGTTGGGAGGGTGGGTTGTGGGGGGCGTGGACCTGACCACGTAGTCATGGAGGGAACGGTTTTTGCGGAAGTCAGAAAGGGGTCGGGAGGGAAATATATCCCTGGTGCTAGAGTCTGTTTGGAGGTGGCGAAAATGTCGGCAGATGTTTTTGTTCATGCGAAGGTTAGTGGGGTGGAAGGTGAGCGCCAGGGGCGTTCTGTCCTTGTTACGTTTGGAGGGGTGGGGTCTGAGTGCGGAGGTGCGGGTTGTGGACGAGATGTGTTGGAGGGCATCTTTTACCACGTGGGAAGGGAAATTGTGGTCTCTAAAGAAGGAGCTCACCTGGTGTGTTCTGTGGTGCAACTGATCCTCCTGGGAGCAGATACGGCAGAGGCGGAGGAATTGGGAATACGGGATGGCATTTTTGCAAGAGGTAGTGTGGGAAGAGGTGTAATCCAGGTAGTTGTGGGAGTTGGTGGGTTTGTAAAAAATATCAGTGTCAAGTCGATCATCATTAATGGAGATGGAGAGGCCCAGGAAGGGGAGGGTGGTGTCAGAGATGGTCCAGGTAAATTTAAGGTCAGGGTGGAATGTGTTGGTGAAGTTGATGAGGTGGCGGCAATGCGGTCATCAATGTAGCGGAGGAAGACGTGGGGAGGGGTGCCGGTGTAATTAAAGAAGATAAACTGTTCTACGTAACCAACAAAGAGACAGGCAAAGCTGGGGCCTATACGTGTTCCCATGGCTACCCCTTTGGTCTGGAGGAAGTGGGAGGATTTGAAGGAGAAATTGTTAAGGGTGAGGACCAGTTCGGCCAAACGAATGAGAGTGTCGGTGGAAGGGTACTGTTGGGACGTCGGGAGAGGAAAAAATGGAGTGCTTGGAGGCCCTGGTCATGGTGGATGGAGGTGTAGAGGGATTGAATATTCATGGTGAAGATGAGGCGTTAGGGGCCGGGGAAAAGGAAGTCTTGGAGGAGGTGGAGGGCGTGGGTGGTGTCTCGAACGTATTTGGGGAGTTCCTGGACTGGAAGGATAGGACAGTGTCGTGGTAGGTAGAGATGAGTTCAGTGGGGCAGGAGCATGCTGAGACAATGGGTTGGCCAGGGTGGTCAGGCGTGTGGACCTTGGAAAGGAGGTAGAACTGGGCAGTGCATGGTTCCCGGACTATGAGTTTGGAAGCTGTGGGTGGGAGATCTCCTGAGGTGATGAGGTTCTTTATGGTCTGGGACATGATGGTTTGGTGATGGGGGAGTGGGGTCATGGTCGAGGGGGCAGGAGGAAGAGGTGTCCTCGAGTTGGCGTTTGGCTTCAGCGGTGTAAAGGTTAGTCTGCCAGACTACCACTGCGCCCCCTTTATCTGCTGGTGAAATGGTGAGGTTGGGATTGTGGCAGAAGGATTGGAGGGCTGTGCGTTGTGAGTGTGAGAGGTTGGAGTGGGGGAGGGGGGTAGACAGGTTGAGGCAGTTAATGTCCCGGCGGCAGTTGGAAATGAAAATGTCGAGGGCAGGTAATAGGCCAGCGCGGGGTGCCCAGGTGGATGCAGTGTGTTTGACGTGGGCGAAGGGATCCTCGGAATGAGGGCAGGAGTCCTGATTGTGAAAGTAAGCTCGGAGACGGAGGCAACGGAAGAATTGTTCGACGTCACGGCGTGTATTAAATTCATTGATGCGTGGACGGAGTGGGATGAAGGTGAGGCCTTTGCTGAGAACTGATCGTTCGTCCTCAGTGAGGGGAAGGTCTGGAGGGATGGTGAAAACTCGGCAGGGCTGGGAGCTGGGATCTGGTGTGGGTGTGGAGGTGGGAGTGCGGGCGGAGCCTGTAACTGGAGTGGGGGGAATGGAGGTGGAGTCATAAGCAGGGTTCCACCCCCATTCCCCCCCATGCTGACATCATCATCCTCGGAAAAATACTTCCATTGTCTACCTTTCTAATCCTCTGATCATCTTGTATGTCTCTATCAAAACCCCTATAGCCTTATTCTTGCCAATGAGAAGAGTTTCAAGTCTCTCAGCCTTTCCTCACAAGACCTTCTCTGCAGATCAGGCAATGTTCTGGTAAATCTCCTCTGCACCTTTTTCCAATGTTTCCAGATCCTTCCGGAAATATGGGCACCAGAACTGAACACAGTAGTCCAAGTGTGGCTGCACCAGCGTTTTGTATAGTTGCAGTATGGTATTTCAACTTCGGAACTCAATCCCTGCACGAATGAAACCTAACACACCGTTTGGCTTCTTAACAGTACTATCAAACTGGGTGGCAACTTTCAGGGATCTATGTACATGGACTCAAATATGTCTCTGCACACCACACTACCAAGATATTTTCCATTGACCCAGTGTTCAGCCTTCCTGTTATTCTTCTCAAAGTGCATCACCTCACATTTAGTTGCATTGAACTCTATTTGCCACCTCTTAGCCCAATTCTGCAGTTTATCCAAGTCCCCTTGCAAACTGTAACAGTTTTCCTACTGTCCACTACTACATTGACTTTAGTGTCGTCTGCAAATTTGCTAATCCATTCACCTGTACCTGCAGTGGTCCCAAAACACATCCTGGTGGCACATGACGAGTAACTGGACTCATCACGTTCGCCTCATACACGAAAGGTCCCAGTTTGAAACTGGGGAGAAAACGCTTTGTTCTTCAACTGCAGTCTTTTACATGGACAAGAAAGGAGTTTTCTTGCTTGCTTTCCCATCTGCACACCTGACTTCGAATTTGCTTGCACAAATCTGCTCTCGTAGTGAGGCTTGTTTCTATGCCTCTGAATTTTCTCCAACAGCCTACCATGTGGAACCTTATCAAAGACTTTACTTTTGTCCATGTATACCACGTCAAATGCCCTACCCTCATCTACAAGCTTGATGACCTTCTCAAAAAACTCAATGAGGTTTGTGAGACATGACCTGCCCTGGACAAAACCAAGTTGACTATCTGAAATCAGATTGATGTTTGCCAGATGATTATAAATGTTATCTCTCATAATCCTTTCCTAAACCTTTCCTACAACAGAAGTAAGGCTTACTGGTCTATAATTACCTGAATCATCTCTACCGCCCTTCTTCAACAAGGACACAACATTTGCAATCTTCCAGTGTTCTGGTAACAAATCTGCAGACAATGATAACTCAAATATCCAAGCCAAAGGCTATGCTACCTTCTCCCTAGTTTCCCAGAGAATCCTCGGATAAATCCCATCCAGCCCAGGGGACTTGTCTATTTTCACGCCTTCCAGCATCGATAATACCTGTTCATAACTGACCTTGATAATTTGTAGTCTAATATCTCATATCTCATTCTCCTCCTCTACAATATTCTCCTTTTCCTCAAAAAACCGATGAGAAATGTTCATTTAGCATCTCTCCGATCTCCACAGGGTGAACAGTCATCTTCCCATTCTGTCTGTGACTGGCCCTACTCCTACCCTAATCATCTTTTTATTCCTCACATACCTATAGATAGCTTTAGGGTTCTCCTTTATTTTATGTGTTAAAAACTGGTCATGTCCTCTCTTTGCTCTTTTTAACTCTCTCTTTAAATCCTCCTTAGTTGATCTGAAATTCTCCATCACCTCATCTGAACCATCTTGCCTCATCAACACCTAAGCCTCCTTCTTCTTCGTTACAAGAGATGCACTTTCTGCAGGAAACCAAGGTTTCCTTACCTTATCACTTCCTCCTGCCTGATAGGGACATACCAATCAAGGGCACGCAATATCTGTTCCTTTAATCTGCTCCACATTTCCATTGTCAGAATCCCCTGCATCTTCCTACCCCATTCTGTGCATCTAATTCTTGCCTAATAGCATTATAATTGCCCTTGCCCCATCAATAACTCTTGAACTGTGGCATATACTTGTTCATTTCCATCGCTAAAATAAAATTAATTGAATTATGGTCACTCTTTCCAAAGTGCTCACCTACAAATAAATCAAACACCTAGTCTGGTTCATTACCAAGGGCCAGATCCAATGTGGCCTCCCCTCTTGTCGGCCCTTCAACATACTGTGTCAGGAAACCCTCCTGTACGCATTGGATAAAAACCGATTCATCCAACGTATAAGAGTTATAGCATTTCCAGTCAATTTTGGGGAAGCTAAAGTCCCCCATAATGACCTCCCTGTTACTTTCACTCCTATCCAGAATAATTTTGCTAATCCTCTCTTCCACCTCCCTGGAACTCTGCAGAGGCCTATTAAAAAAATACTCCAAGCAGTGTGACCTCTCCTCTTCTGTTTCTAACCTCAGCCCACACTACCTCAGGAGACTCGTCCTCATCGAAAGTTCTCTCAGCCACCGTTATATCTCCTCGACTATCATGACATGCATGGACCCATTGCAGTGCTTCAAACTCCATGAGGCAGACAGACTCAGTCTGCAACCTCCTCTGCCCTTAAGACCTTATGCATTGCCTGTGCTCCTCCATTTCCCCTTTGCACGTTCCCTTTCCAAACCATCCCACCTGCATCACTCCACGAATGGTGCTGTCAAGGGCAGAAGTCTGTGGAATACCCTCCCTTACCTTCTCTATCTTCCTTTAAGATGTATTTTAAAATCATTCTCTTTAATCAGCGTTTTGATCATCCATGAAGCACCTTAGGAGATTTGCCATTGTAAAAGATTCTATTCAAAGCAAGTAGTTGTTGTTATTGCTGTACATTCGGAGAAACAGGAATGATGCATTCAAAATTCTAACAAGAACGTCACTGACAGGTGTGGTGTGCAGGCTACCAAATAATAACATCACATTGGGATGGGCAATAAACAAAGAAATAACTATTGTCTGTAAAAATGGTGTGGCAATTATCATGCATGATTTTAATCTACATGTAGTTTGGTCGAACCAGCTCAGTCAGCGTAGCCTTGAGTTTATGAAGTGTATCCATGATAGTTTTCTTGAACAGTATGAAATGGAACTGACAAGGGAGCAATCTATCCAGCATCTGGCCCCTGTGCAATGAGACAGGAATAATTAATGACCTCAGAGTTAGGGATCCTCTTGAAAGAATTGATCACTGTATGGTTGAATTTAGAATACATATGGAGAGTGTGAAAATAAAATCTAATTCCTGGGTCCTGTGCTTCAACACAGGGTACTACAATAGAATGAGGGAGAAGCTGGATAAAGTAGACTGGAAACAAAGATTTTATGGTGGGACAGTTGATGAGCATTGGAAGATTTTCAAAGGCACTTTACAAAGTGCTCAACAATGGCATATTCCAGTGAAAAGGAAGGACTTTAAGAAAAGGCATACTCTGCGATGGGTATCTAAGGAAAACGATCAAATTGAAAAAGAAGGCATGCCAAGTGGCTAAAAACAGCGTGAAACTAGAACTGGGAAAACTTTAAAAGTCAACAGAAAGCAAGAGAAGAGTTATAAAGAAAAGTAAGATAGAACATGAGAAAAATAAACTAGCACAGACTATAAAGACATATAGCAAAATTTTATATTGAATAAAAGAGTGGCAAAAGTAAATGTTGGTCCTTTGGAAAATGAGAAGGAATATTTAATTATGGGATATCACAGTGAAGGAAACTAATATCTTGCCAATAATTAGCAAAGAGACAAAGATAGGTGAGGATTTGGAAACCATCATTCTTACGGAACAGCTAGTGTTGGACTGTTGGAGTTAATTGACCTAATGACAGAAAAGTCTTCAGACCCTGATGGAATGCATCCCAGGATACTAAAGGCGATGTCAGCAGAAATAACAAATACACTGGCAGTAATTTTCCAAAATTCACTGGACACTGTGGCAGTTCCAGCAGATTGGAAAGCAGCAAAAGTGATGCCACGTTTTTGAAAAGGAGGTGGACAAAAGGTGGGGAACTATACACAAGTTAGCTTATTCTCTGTAGTGGGAAAGATGCTTGGGTCTATCATCAAGGAAGAAATAGCAGTGAATCTCTACAGAAATTGTCCCATTGGACAACAGAACATGGGTTCATTAAGGGCAGGTCATATCAAGTTGCATGGTGTTAGAAGTAGAGTATTAGCATGGATAGAAGATTGGTTGACTAACAGGAAGCAAAGTGTGGGGATAAATGAGTACAATTCTGGCTGGCAATCAGTGACTAATAGTGTGCCTCAGGGATCAGTGTTGGGACTGCGATTATTTAGAATTGATACAGATGATTTGGAGTTGGCGACCACATGTAGGATGTCAAAGTTTGTATATGAGACTGAGATGAGTATCAGAACAAAGTGTGCGGAGGACTGTGAAACTTTGCAGAGGAACAGAGAGACATTGAGTGAGTGGGCAATGGTCTGGCATTTGGAATAGAATGTTCATAAATGTAAAGTCCTACTGTTTGGTTGGAGTAACATTAAAAAGAGATTATTACTTTAATTTTAAAAAGTAGCATCATTTGCTGTGCAGGGGCACTAGAGTATCCTTGTGCATGAAGGTTGGTCACCAGGTACAACAATCAATTCAGAAAACAAATGAAATTTTGGCCTTCATTGCTGAAGGGATTGTGTTTAAAAGCAGAGGTTATGTTTCAGCTGTATTGGGTGCTGGTGAGGCCACACCTGGAGTATTGCATGCAGTTTCTGTCTCCTTACTTGCTCAAGGATGTACCGGCACTAGAGGGGGTGCAGAGGAGGTTAACTATGTTGATTCCGGAGTTGAGGGGGTTGGCTTAACAGAGACCGAGTAGATTGGGATTATATTGATTGGAAATCAGAAGAATGGGAAACATATAAAATAATGAATGGAATGGATAAAACAGAAGTAGAGAGAATGTTTCCACTGGCAGATGAAGCCAGGACAAGAGGGCATCACCTCAAGATTACAGGCAGCAAATTTAGGACTGAATTGAGAAGGAACTTCTTGACCTCGATGGAATTCATTGCCCAGGGAAGGAGTTGATGCAAATTCAGTAAACGTTTTTAAAGCTAAGGTAACTTTTTTAAAAAAGAAATAACTAATTAATGAAGGAATATGGTGAGAACGTTGGTAAGTGGTTCTGCGTCCACGAAATGATCAGCCATGATCTTAATGAATGGCAGAGCAAGCTCAAAGGGCAGGACTGCCTTCTCCTGTTCCTAGTTCTTTTGTTGTTCTGTATTGAATTCCTCCAGCACTCTTGACTTTCAGGTGCTGGTGTTGGAATTGGATGGACAAAATTAAAATTCACAGAACACCAGGTTATAGTCCAACAGGTTTATTTGGAAGCACTCGCTTTGCAGCTTCTTCATAAGGTGGTTGTGTGATTTTTAACTTTGTGTCTCACTCTTGTAACTGATAAACAGCAACAAAAGCCACGAAGCAGTGCGCATGCTCCAGGCAACAATGGGCCCCTGGTAGTTAATGTCAGCGGAAGACCAATGGAAAGGCAGGGTCACAGCTGGAGGACCTGGCGGGGCATTTGGTCCTCCGACCAATCAGAGTAAATGAGGGACGGGACTAGACTATACCACGTGATCATCCTCACTGTGGGCGTGGGTGGGTGGAGAGCTGTTGGTAAGGAGAGAAATAAACAGCAGGAAGTTGGGCAGAAATGGTGTTGGTATGGGCTGAGAGGTTTTACAAACATTTGGTGCACATCGGAAAATATAAATTTGAAACTTATAGTCCTGTTTTTGCAGTAAACTGGAAAATAACCTCATCGTGTGATCGCCCCCATCTTTATTCGGGGCAAAGATTCACTGGACACGTTCGCAGCCGCCAGCTTTGTCAGGGGCAAAGTTCAGAGGTGTGTGTGTCCAACCCTCCCTGGTAGAGAGTCATAGGGCAGGATTTACACAGAGCACATTCAAACCCAGAGAAATGGATGGTTATTTTTCTGGATTTGTTTCTTCATCCATTTAAATGATTTGGATGTGAATAGAGCCGGTACAGTTCGTAAGTTTGCAGATGACCCCAAAATTGGAGGTATTGTGGAGAGTGATAAAGGTTGTCTCAGAATACAATGGGATATTGATCAGATGGGCC
Organism: Chiloscyllium punctatum; assembly: GCF_047496795.1. Classification (NCBI taxonomy): domain Eukaryota; kingdom Metazoa; phylum Chordata; class Chondrichthyes; order Orectolobiformes; family Hemiscylliidae; genus Chiloscyllium; species Chiloscyllium punctatum. Next base: position 57,619,209 of record NC_092766.1, read on the forward strand.
AATGGGCTACGGAGTGGCAGATAGGGTTTAATTTAGATAAATGTAAGTTGCTGCATTTTAGAAAAACAAATCAGAGCAGGACTCAACAACTGAATTGTAAGGTCGTGGAGAGTCTTGCTGAACAAAGAGACCTTGGAGTGCATGTTCATAGTTCCTTGAAAGTAGAGTCACAGTGAGATCGGATACTGAAGAAATTGTTTGGGATTCTTCCCTTCGTTGGTGAGAGCATTGAGTAAAGGAGCTGTACCGGACATTGGTTAGGCCACTTTTGGAATATTGTGTGCAATTCCGGTCTCCCTATTATCAGAAAGAGGCACTGAAACGTGGAAGGTTTGAAAATCGATTTTTTAAAGGATGTTGCCAGGGTTGGAGGATTTGAGTTGGAGGGAGAGGCATAATAGGCTGGGGCCATTTTCCCTGGGGTGTCATAGGCTGAGGTGTGATGTTGAAGAGGTTTATAAAATCGTGAGGGGCATGGATAGCGTAAATAGACAAGTTGTTTACCCTGGGGTGGTGGAGCCCAGAACGAGAGGATATAGGTTTAGGATGAGAGAGGAAAATTCAAAAGGAGCCTAATGGGCAACCAAAATTGTAACATTAAAAAGGCATTTGAATCGGATGGGTTCAGAGGGATGTCGGTCAAGTGCTGGCAAATGGGAATAGTTTAGGTTAGAATATCTGGTTTGCATAGATGGATTGGACTGAAGAATCTGTTCTTGTGCTAGATATCTCTGACTGTGGGATCATAAAAGTGAACATTGCTCTGATTCACCTCTGGGCTCCTTGATGTCCACTTGTTCGTTATCTAGCTTCCTCAGCCTCACATGAGTGTATTTTTTTGCCATGTTTAGTATTTTACTACTACGTTCACAGACATTATTGAAAATGGATTGTCCACTGCTGCCCGACTCCTGACCGTATGCTGCTCCATTATCAGGATGTTTTTCCACAATATCTTTGACAGTCAAGAATTCGTTTTTCCAATAGTGAGTGGATTTTCCTTCCATTTCTGACAGTCAAATTCTGCACCATTTTCATTCCCTTATAATTCATATTGCACTCCCTGAAACATCACGTGTATTTCTCCTTCCACACATACCAGTGATCAATGGCAAAGCCCTGTTGCCTGTGGAGAGAGTGGTGTATGAATTCCTTGTACACCTGCAATTTGAATGCTGAAGGCGCTCCCACAACATGGTTGGCTAAGAGACATTACAGATTATTCACTTAGCGTTAGTGAAGAGTAGAAGATAGCAGTACAAATCAACATGTTTTTAATTTCACAAGAATATTGAGAGCTTTTGACATAAGGCCACAGCTGGAGAATATTATGTCCAGTGACCAAAACCATTGCAAAATAAGCAATTTTTCAGGAATTACTTAAAGGAAGAAAGCAGATCTTAGAGGGTGGGAATTCCAGACCACGTTGCCTTGGAATCTATCGAAACAGTCACACAGCTGAACTCAAAAATAAACACATCATTGGGAGTCTAAACTAAAATGAGTTATTGAGATGTGAAAGGGTGTGTGGTGCAGTGAGATAGGAATGATTACAGCCAGGAATTAATTCAAGGGTGTGAAAGTAAATTGTTGCTTATAAATGGGAGCCTTTTGATGGATCAGCAAGTTCTGTTACAAGTGAGCAGTTGGGCGGTAGAGTTTTCAATATTCTGGATATTATAGTGAGAGTGATTGTGGGATGCTGGCCAGGAGTGGGTTTAGATTATGAAATCTAGAGTTACCAAAATGAATGAATGAGAGTTTCAGAAAATGGGCTGAGACTGTGGTGAGGTCAGATGATATCACTGAAGTCGAAATAGTGGTCTTGGTGTGGGACTGGACTATCACCCTCACCTCACCTCTGGAATTCAGCTGTTTGTCAGTTTCTGAATCAAGTCTGTAACATGATCAGGAGCTGAGTGGCCCTGGCAGAACCCAAACTGGGTGTCACAGAAGGTTATTGCTGAGCAGCTGTGTGACAGCACTGTTGATGACACCTTCCATCACTTCACTGGTAAGCGAGTGTCGACTGATGAAGGGAAGTTGGCTGGGCTGGCTCTGTCCTGCGTTTTTGTGTTGACCATCCATAGGAAATGTTCCACAATGTCAGTAGGTGCCAGTGCTGGAGCAGTACTTTTCTTGGTGGGCAGCAATTTCTGGAGCACAGCCATCAGTATTATTGCCACAATGTTGGTAGGGCCGACAGCCTTTGCACTACTTCTCCATTTCTTGATTTGATTTGAAATAAGTTTTCTCCAAGTTGATTCACGTCTGTGATGTCAGGGACCAATGTAGAAGGCTCATCCACTTGGCACTGCTGGCTGAAGATTGCTGCAAATGCTGTTGTCTTGTCTGTTGCATGGATGTGTGAGACCCGTCCATCAGTCAGGGTGGGGATTTCTGTGATGCTTCCTGCAGTGAGTTGTTTAATTGTCCATCACCATTCCTGACTAGGTGTGGCAGAACTGCAGAGCTCAGATCTGATCCATTGGTTGTTGGATCACATAGTTCTATTTGGTGTTGCTTGCGCTGTTTGCCATGCAGGTTGGGTAGCTTCACCACGTTGGCACCACATTTTTAGGTATGCCTGGTATTGCTCCTGGCATGCCCTGTGGAACTCTCCATTGTACTAGGGTTGATCCGCTGGCTTCATGTTAATGGTTGAGTGGGGGACATACCAGGCCATGAGATTTCAGATTGGGCTGGAGTACAGTTCTGCTGCTGTTGTTGGCCCACAGTGAGACAGAAGTTGCAGGGTCAAGAGGGCTGATTGTGTTGTATTTTCTAGTGCATTGGTAGATGTAATGTAGTCCATCCAGTTTCATTCCTTTGTTGAGACTGTGCAGTGATTAATACAATGAGTGATTTTATGGGCCACTGTCAGGAATGCAGCTTTTAAAAAAAGGTTTTGTGATTTACACATGAAGGAAGTGAAACTATCATGGTATTCGAACAAATGAAAGACTGAACAGAAAATCAAGATATTTTTCAATGGAAAATTTCAGTTATATCACACTAAATTTTTGCGATAAATTCTGTGCCTTTGAATTGTGCCCTCCACAATCACCTGATGAAGGAGCGGTGCTCCGAAAGCTAGTGTGCTTCCAATTAAACCTGTTGAATATAACCTGGTGTTGTGTGATTATTAATTAAGAATATTACAGCACTACTAACAGGGCAGCATTTAAACAGGCTCAGTCCAGTTAATCAATACATTCGGAAGGATTTCCTCCAAGTTTGATGACGCAATATTCATCAAAACCGTCAACTTCAACCCGCAATGCTGCTCTTATCAAAAACTTCAGGCTGACACAAAACTCCCCACCCCATTGCAATGTGGTAACTGGGCCCGGCCCATGAATTGGAACTGGGACATTTGTGGACTGTGATCTCAAAGGAAGCGAGCAAACACAATTCTGACAGATTTGACCTCAAAGTGGAGTAGCAAGTTTGAGACAAGGTAGGTGGTATACCATCTTGCATTCAGATTAATTGCATTTCTTAATTACAGTCATGTTTTGCAAAGTATAAAGAACTCGCTGCCCAAGTTAAATCATAGGATCGATAACAAAACAATAAACTGTAGGTGCTAGAGATCTGAACCCCAGAAATAAAGTTCTGGAGAAACTCAACAGTGCTGATTGCATCGGTGAAGAGAAAAATAATGATACATTTCAATTTCAGTGACTCTTCGTCTGAACGGACAAATGGTCATGAGATTTGGAGCTTCCAATGTTTCATTCCCCTCAGAGATGCTGCTGGACCTGCGGTTCTCCAGCACTGTGCTTTCTATAGTGAACTTTATTTACAAAACCGATCGGAAAAATACTAATCACCAAAAGTGAAAGGTTCATTGCAAACATAAGCATAGTTTCCACACTTGAGTTACACAAAGCATGTCTCAGTTTAAAAACAAGATTTAACTCAAAATAATATTCCATCTCAAAATTAGCCAAGTTACACCAGTAATAAAGCTCATCCACCCAATGAGGCACTTCAGCACAACATCCTGCAGTGTTACACACAGCCACCTTGACCAAAGAATGATCACATGTCACCAAATTGAAGGCCAAGAGCATGTCTCTTTAAAGGAGCTGAAGTCAAACTCAATTTTTGGAAGGATTTTTATTAAAACTGATTGAACATTTAATTACCAGTGCATAATCTTTGCTTTTTAAAAATACGATATCTTGCTCAAGGTTCAGTTCAATCTGATACATAGAGCCAAAGTTTAAGCAAACATCACACTTTGCATTCACTTCTACAAAGGGCTGACATCACATTTCTTCAGGACTTAAAGCATTTCATAAATTGTTTGTAAAATTATTTGTTGTTGAAGAACTGGACAATAAATGTCATTGTTTGTAATAAGAGTGAAGCCTGTGACAGCAGATTTCGCTCTGGAGGGCAGTGTATGCGCTTTCTAAATTCTGGGAGAACTTTGGGAGACTGCTCCCAGATGGTGATAGTGAACATATCTGGAATGCACTGTTTCGACTTGGGAATCCTTGGGAGACAACCTGTGGTTTCACAAATACTTGGCTTACGTTGTTGGTGGACAGTAAGCAATTCAAAAAGTTACTTCTGCATTGTAGTTGACGACCTGAATGGTTTTCAAATCTGCCAAGTTGCCTTCAATAGTGTGAATGCATCTATTGTAAATATTTGGAATATTCCAGAACTGCCCAGTGCTTGGCAAATTCAGGGGAGACAAAAAGTCACATTGAGTAATTTGAAATTAAGAATCCAAGAGGGCGTAACCACTGAAGTATTCAGTTCAAATAGTTAAATGGAGTGCTCACATTTAATATACCTGCTATCCATTGGAATGAGTGGACTGACAGAATTGGGACCAAATTCCTAGCTGGGGCGTCTGAAATGTGCTTTGATAAAGTCACCTGCATTTACCAACAATAATTTGGCAAGCTCGGAAATTTTAAACATAATACGAGCTTCATTGCTGCTCCAGTCGGGTCCCAAGCTCTGTGAAAAAAATAACAATTCTCAAGTTTATTGCATACACTCTGAAACACGTGTTTCTTCGACAGATCTTGCAAGTTTCCCCAATGAGCATAGTCCATCCAAATGATGTTGCTAACTGTGGCCAACTCATTTCATTATGAGCCTCTATAACCTGAAGAGTGACCAGAAGCAAATACTCCACATATGGAGGAACATTACCGACGAGGATTCTTTCCTTCAGAATTGACTTCCATATATTCAGTGCTCAGAAAAGATAAAAGGCTTGTTATCTTTTATAGAGCAATGATTCAGTGGGAGTCAAACGCTAACCTAATCTTGCTAAACAATCACGCTGCCTAAATTTTAAACCTGAACATTTCTTAATAGTTCACCAGATCCGAACGAAATATTTTGGGCTAAACAAATCACCTGATACATAGTTATTCAGATAATAAAACAAGTTTGTTCATTGAAGAACCCAGAGGAAAAGGTCATGAAACAATGTGAGTTTGATAAAACTCAATCGTCATTTCAAGTGCATTCTCTCCATAAATTCTCCTTTTACTCCTCGAAGTATTCAACTGCTTGAATAATTGAGAGAATGAAGTCACAGTTGTACAACACTCAGTCAAACCCTTCAGTCCAACTTGCCCATGCTGACCAGATATCCTAAATTAATATAGTTCCATTTGCCAGCATTTGTTGCATATCCATCTTAAACCTTTTCTACTGATTATCAGTTTATTTTACTTTATCAGCACTTGAAATACTGACTTTTTTTTTCCACACAACATTGGTTAAAGAAATCAAAAGTTCATTCATCCAAATTAATTTTGTAATCTTTCAGAAAGAAACAAGTGAGAACAACATATAGCTGAGTGCAAACAAAATACTGCAGCTTCGCAATATCTGGGAATACTCTAAAGGTGAGGCACTGATACTGCACAAGTTTGTCAGCACGGTTTCAATTACTGTCAATAATTTAGTAATGTCTTAGCCTTCACATAGTTAAGGTAAATGGGATATATCTGAATTTCATGAATTGGTTCGTATTGCAATTTGAGAAGATTAAACCCAGAATCATTTTTGTTGATCAAAGGAGAAAGTGATGACCAAAGAAGCTGGACATCAGAGTCGAAAAGTGTCATGCTCAAAAAGCACAGCAAGTCAGGGAGCATCCGAGAAGCGGGAGAGTTGATGTTTCGGCATAAGCCCTTCATCAGGAATCACAGGCTTCAGAAAAATAACAGGCATAGACTTATAGTCTAATTTTAAATTTGGTACCATTCAGTGTAACATTTCAGTATGATATTTACATATGTACCTAAAAGAGAAGTTGTCTAAAATTACAAGCTCTTGAATGATTATATAATTGAAACTGGAAATAAAGCTGGTGTACACGAATGGCAAAGTGAAGTCCCATCAGTAACGCCTTGGGCAGTGTCAAGTAAGAATTTAACAACAGAGTTGCCACTTTGGTGTAACCTGCAGTCTGGTCAAATTGCAGCAAAAATCTGTTTAATTTTATCTGCAAACTAATGAATGCAAAATCCTCCTTGCACAATAATGAGGCAGTATTTTGGATGTCATTTTTAAAATATATTATTTTCAAAGTTACTCACAATTAAGAGTGATCACTTGGTGCTGTCTGCATAACACAGTCCAAAAATGAATTAACAAAAAAAAAATTATAACCCAAATTCAGAGTCACTAATTCATTGATATTGCATGGGTCCAGCTTTTATAAGTAATCAATTTTTTAAAATAAATACAGAAAGATTTACTAACTATATTGGAGTACAGTCAAGTTTCTTACTCAATAGTGACAGGATTGGACAGAGTCCGCATGGATTTAAGAGAGGGGAATCATACTTAGCAAATCTACTGAAAGAATCTCCAGAGTCGAATATGAAAGAAAGAAATTGCAGGACATTTAAAAAAGTTTATCATTAAACATGGTTGACTGGGTTTTGTGAAAGAGAAACTATATTTGACAAATTTACAACAGTTCATTGAGGGGATAACAAGCAGGAGTGATAAAGGGCAATCCAATGATGTTCTGTATTTGGATTTTAAGAATGTAAATGAGAAGGTGCTACATAAAAGCTAATAGCACAATTTCGGAGCTCATGGTATCTGGGTAATGTATTATCATGGACTGAGGATTGGTTACCCACACTGGCTGTTGCTGAGTCCTCACTTGGAGTACTGTATACAATGTTAGCTCCCATATTTAGTAAAGGATAAACTAACATCGGAGACCATTCAGAAAAGATTCACTTAGCTGCTTTGTGGACGAAAGGGTTGACCTCTCAAGAATAGATATTCAGGGGTGATCTTATGGAAACAAGATTCTGAGGAGCTTGGCAGGGTAGATGTTGACTAGATCTTCTAGCAGCAGTGAAGTCTCAAACCAGGGGATATTACATAAGGGAACATTCATTTTAGAAAAATGAAAGAATTTTTCCTCTCAGTGAATGGCTAGAAATTTCTTGCCCAAACAATTGTGAAAGTTAAATGTGGGAGGGGAATGGTTGGGTTACTCTTCGGAGGGTTGTTCTGGCTTGTTGGGTTGAAGGGCCTGTTTCCACATAGTACGGAATCTATGATTCTGTCTCAAATTATTTGAAAAGAGGGCAGATAGATTTTTGAAATATTGAGTAGTTGAGGGCTATGCAGATCAAGCAAAAGAGGTGTTGAGGTCTGGGTTTGCCAAGCCATGATCAGATAGAATGAGGGAACAAGCTGAAGGGAATGACCTTGCGGCTCCATTTCATGTTTTTTTGTTTCCAATGAAGAGTGATACAATGTGCTAAAGATCTCAGATGTTTGTGAAAGGGAGTGAAAATGGGGTGTTTATGTACTGATTCAGATGGCATTGATTCATCAGTCACAGCTATACAGTCATGAGTAGGAAGGCAATTCCCTCCATGAATAAAGGAAATCTACTGCAGAGCTCACACAAAGGAAATTCTTGCCCTCAGCAAGCTCTCCCATCACATTACCCAACATATCAGCTCAAGCAGGACACACTGCGCATGCTCGAGCTAACAAAGTGACCCTCGTGTGATTGATGTCAGAACGGGACCAATGAAAGTATGGAGGGCGGATCTGGGGAAACGAGCGGGATGTTGGTCCTCCAACCAATCAACGTGAATGAAGGGCGGAGCTGAACTAAACCATGTGATCACCCTCGAATGCTCGGGAAGTTATGGAGAGAAAAGATACGGTAAGGAAAGAAATAAACAGGGAAACGGGAGAAAAACTGTGTTGCTATGAACGGAGAGGTTTTACAAACAAATTGTGGCCGTCGGAAAACACAAATTTGAACGTCCCAGTCCCGTGTTTGCAGGCAATGGGGAATTGCCTCATCGCGGCTACAGGCCTGACTCAGTGCCGCCATCTTTATTCGGGACAATGGCTCACTGGACATGTGCACCGCCGCCACCTTTGTCGAGGGCAAGGTGCAGCCAGGCGCATGTGCAGCCTTTCTCTCGTATCGAGTCATTGGGACCATCGCCGACAATACTGCTCTGATTCACCTCTGGGCTCCCTCATGAGAACTTTGTCAAGATCTCGCTTCCTCAGTCTCGAACCATGGGTGTATTTTTGGTCTGTTTAGTACTGTATTATTACTTTTATAGACCCTTTGTAAATGAATTTTTCACTGCGGCCCAGCCCCTGACCATGTGCTGCTCTATTATCAGATTACTTTTTCTTGAATATTTTTGACACTCAAGAATTCTTTTTTCCAACAAGCAAGTGTATTTTCCTTCCATTTCTGACCATCAATTTCTGCACCATTTTCATTCCCTGTAATCCATTTTGCACTCCCTGAACCATCAACTGTGTTTCTCCTTCCATAGATACCAGTGATTAATGCCAAAGCCCCGTTGCTTGTGGAGATGGTGACATTTGACTTTCTTGTACAGCTGCAGTTTGTGTGGTGAAGGTGCTCCCACAATGTGGTTGGGTAAGTGGCATTATAGATTATTCATTCAGCAATAGTGATCAAATCAACAACAGTTTGTCTTTTTATTATCATGCTTATAATTTCACAAAAAAACTATTGAGAACTTTATACATAAGGCCAAAGATGGAGATATTCGGTCAGGTGACCAAAAGCATTGCCAAAAAGCAGGTTTTGAGAGATGTTTTAAAGGTGGAAAGCAGACCTGTGAGGTTTTGGCTGCGAATTTCAGACCAAGCTGCTTCAGCAACTGTACAAACAGCCACACAGGAAAAGTAACGAATTAACGAATGGTTGGGAGTCTCGAAGAAAATGGTCTCAAAGTGTGTGTGGTGCACGGAGCTAGGGATTATCACAGGCTGGAATTAAATCAAGTGTGAGATTTTTAAATTGAGGGATATTGGCCAGGTGCTGGCAGGTGAGACTAGATTGGTTTGGGGTATCTGGACGGCATTGACAGTTGGACCGAAGAGTCTGTTTCCTTGCTGTACATCTCTATAGCTGTATGCTGTTGATTATAATTAGGAGCCTTTTGATGAATCAACAAGCTGAGAATTAGACTTTCTTGAGAATACAGGGAGGTTGATTGTGGGAAGCTGGCCCTGAGTGTGTTTGGAAAATGAAGTCTGGAGATAAGACAAGGTGGATGAAAGTAGATGATCTGAGACAAGGGTAGAATCAGCTAGAAATAGTGGTCTTGGAGTGGGACAGAGTTATCACACTCACCTTGCCTCTGGGATTCAGCTGGTTGCCAGATTGTGAATCAGGGCGGTGACACAATCGGGAGATGAGTGGCCCTGGTGGAGCCTAAAATGAGTGTCACTCAGCTGACTGTTGCTGAGCAGCTGCTGGTTGATAGCCTTGTTGATGACATTTTCCATCACTTTACTGCTTATCGAGTATGGACTGATAGATGGAAATTGCCTGGATTGGGTTGCCCTGTGTTTTTGTATTGAACATCCCTGGGCAATGTTCCACATTGCCAGTAGATGCCAGTGCTGGAGCGGTACATGGCTTGGTGGGTGGCAAGTTCTGGAGCACAAGCCATCAGTATTATTGCCAGAATATTAGCAGGGCCCGTAGCCTTTGCACTATTTAACCATTTCTTGATGTTATTCACACTGAATCGAACTGGCTTAAAAAATAACATCTGTGATGTTGGAAACCACTGGAGAAGGCTGAGATGGATCATCCCACTTTGCACTTCTAGTTGAAGATTGCTGCAAATGCTGTCATCTTATCTGGTGCATGGTGTGTGAGGCTCCTCCATCAGTAAGGGTGGTGATTTCTGTGATGCTTCCTCCAGTGAGTTGTTTAATTGTGCATCACCGTTCACAACTGGGTGTGGCAGAACTGCAGAGCTCCGATCTGTTCCATTGGTTGTGGGATCACTTAGCTCTGTTGCTTGCTGCTGATGCTGTTTGATGTGCAGGTAGTTCTGTTTGATAACTTCACCAGGTTGGCACTGCATTTTTAGGTCTGCCTGGTGCTGCTCATGGCATGCCCTCCTTTACTGTCCATTGTGGTGGGTGAGAGCAGGATTTACAAACCCATGAGATTACAGATTGTGCTGGAGTACAGTTCTGCTGCTGTTGATGTCCCACAGTCCCTCAGAGATATCCAGTTTGAGATCCTACATCTCTTTGAAGTCTATCCCATTTAGAGCGATGATAGTGCCACTCAACACAATGGAGGGTACTCTGAACTTTAATGGAAGACTTGTGTCTCCAAAAGGAATGTGTGATGGTCGCTCGTACTGATACTGTCATGGCCAGATATATCTGCCGCTGGTCAATTCATAACAATGAGATCAAGTATGTTGTTCCCTCTTGTTGGTTCCCTCACCACCTGCTGCAGACTCAGTTGAGCAGCTATGTCCTTCAGGACCTGGCCAGCTCAGTCAGTAATTCTTTTGCAGAGCTCGTCTCGATTGTGGACATTGAAATCCTGTACCCAGAGTACGTTTGACACCATTTTACTTCCTCAGTGCTTCCTCCAAATGTTGTTCCACATGAAGTAGAAGTGATTAATCAGCCAAGGGAGGACGGTACGTGGTAATCAGCAGGAGGCATGAGACTTCCTGGTCTCGAGAGTCAATGATGGGTATTCCCAGGGCAAATCGTCCCTGTCTGTGCCACCACTACTGCCTGGTCTGACCTGCTGGTGGGACACGACATATCAGAGATTTCAGAGATTTCAGGAGAACGTGAAGACTGCAGATGCTGGAGTTCAGAGTCAAGAGTCTGGTGCTGGAAAAGCACAGCACGTCAGGCTGATGAAGGGATTAGGCTCGAAACGTCGATTCACCTGCTCCTCGGATGCTACTTGACTGTTGTGCTTTTCCAGGACCACACTCTCGATATCTCGGGATGGTGATGGTGGTGTCTGGTCATTGTTTGGAAGGGATGATTCCGTGAGTATGACTATGTCAGGCTCTTCCTTGACTCGTCTGTGAGACAGGTCTCCACATTTTGGCACCAAAAACCATATGTTAGTGAGGAGGACGTTGCACCATCGAGAGGGCTGATTCTGTGGTTGTAATTTCTGGTGCCGTGTTAGTATCCAACTGGTCCATCCAGTTTCATTCCTTTGTTGAGACTTTGCAGTGATTAATACACGGAGTAGCTGGCTGGGCTGCTGTCAGGTTGGCAGGATTTTTTTGCCATTGACAATGGTTTCATGGAGATCAGGAGATTCCTAATATGTTGTTTTTTCTTCTTGAATTTAGATTCCACCATCTGCCAAGATGGGATTCGAACCAGGACTTCAGTCGTTTGTTTAAATATTCTGAATAAAAGCTAAATACATCAGGTTTGTTCACTCATTTTAAATATCACTAACCCTGGTTTTGTTTCTTTGTAAAACACTGTCCATCGTCCTGTCGCCTCCATCTTTCCCTCCAACAACGAGTGAGGAGCACATGGAGTTTCTCTGTCTCTAAGACTGAGATAACCCGATTTGCTGTTTCTCTCCTTCCCACTAGCCCACTGAGCCAAACTGCCTCACGTGGTGTTCCTGGTTTTTGTCCTAAACCTACATCTTTCTCCAATGTCTTGTAAAGCCTTATCAGAGCTCACTTTTACCCTTTACCCTAATCTCACTAAATTCACTTTCCAACTCTCTTTCCTCCGCTGCCGCCTCATCACTCCACACCCCCCCCCCCCCCGCCCCCCCACCAATTCATAGATATTGTTCCTTGTTCTGTCTGTTGGTCTTTTTGGTTATGTCCTTATCTCCCATTTTGTGAAAAACTGATATTTGATCTCACCGTTGTTGGAAAATCCTGCTCCATCTCCACTCTCCCTTTCCCTTCTGAATTCCTTGCATTCGGTGTCCCTCAACGATCTATCCTTGGTCTCTCCTGTATCTCACGTTCGTCGTGCCAGGAGGTGATATCGTCTAAAAACACTGAGTTAGGTTTGACGTGTACACGGACGATACCCAGCTCTCCCTCCCCATCATCCCTCTCCATTACTCCACTGTTACTCAGTTATCAAACTGCTTCTCACATTCCCATTATTCGATTATCTGCAGTTTCCTCCAATGAAACATTGTCACCGTTAAACCCGTTGCCTTACTTTTACCTTTCTGCTGAGCCCCTCCCTCTCACTGGGAACTCTGAGGCAGCACAACACTCTTCACAATTTTACTGTTATATCTGACCCCAAGGTGACCTTCTGATCAGACATCCACACAATCACAACACCAGGAATTCCAATCTCTTAAACGTTGCTTTTCTCCACCTCACCCCAGCTCCATTGCTACTGAAACCCCTTACCCGCGTCTGTGTCGCCTTAAACTTGAATACAAAACAGATTCCGTGACTCAGAATCTGGTTTCAGACTCCCCTCTCAGTATTTACCCTCAGACACATCAGTATTTATCCTGTCAAACCCCTTAAGAACCCCATCTGTCTCAATGAGATCACCTCTCTTTCTCCAAAATCCAGTGAGTAGTGTCCCAACCTTTTCAGCCTTTATTTAAAAGATAATCCCTCCAAACCAGGGATCATCTCATTGAATCTTCCCTGAATTGCCTCCAATAAAGTGACACATTTCCTTATCTAAAGGGACCAAAACTGCTCTCTATTACTGCAGATATGGTGGTCTCACCAGCACTTCCACACGTTACTCTCAGGTAGAGACTCCAAGCTCTAATACTGAAAACCCTTGAAACAAAACATTCGATTCCACTTCCTGATTCCCTGTTGTAACTGTATGGTAGCTTTCTGTGTTTCCTGAACAATTACCCCTGGTCCCTTTGTTGTGCCGCTTTCTACAGTTTCCACCATTTAAATAGTACTTTGTTCTTTTATTATCTCCTCCAAAATGAGCAATTTCCCATTTTCCCAAGTTACACCCCGTCTTACAACTTGTTGCCCCCTTCTCCTGTGCATCTCTCTCTTTTCATAATCCTCTTAGACCTTTACATTTATGCTTTTCCTAGGAGATATCCCCCCTTCCCATTCTTCCAAACATTTACTGGGAGCACTGGGCAGTGGGAAGCAGGCAGAGTTGCTATCTTTTTAGGGATACACTTTGGAGTGATTGAGAGGATCTTCCTACCCATTGGTCAGGATGGAGACAACTTGCCCATCGTTAAGCATTAGCCTTTCACACCCATGTCTTATTGATGAGGCAGAGCGGCAGCACGGAATGAAAGAAAAGAAAGTAATTCTTGTTCCCCATATCTCACTGACGCTTGGATCATTTTCTCCAATGTGTCAAAGAACTGCTGTGTTCAGTCACATGAGATCTCAAGTTGGAATCGACTATAAACCCACAGATTTCCCTCTGAGTTGACTGCTGTTGTCCTCAAGGGTAATATGTACAGTAATCCTGGGTCACGAGGAGGGGATGATGTGAGTTTCTAACTTGAACTGAGAGTGACAGATTTTATAAACTTGAATTACAGGATATTTATTATAGGTGGACATTCAGATGGTAATCTCAGTAAATGTCTGCCAAACTCTAATTGAATTACTCATTATATCAGGACCTGGATATTTGCATTGTGTGTGTGAGTATTGTGTTCCAGATCAATCCCATTTGCTGCTTAAAGATTCTCCTTTGAATCATCGCATTCTCTCAAAAGGTCTCCCCAAATTTCAATGTGTCATGTTATCCTTTTATGATGACTTGATGAGTGTAAGGTTTATAATTCGAATGTGTAATTTTTGTATAAGGATGTCTCAGAGAGGGACCAGAATATTCTTAAAGGGGAGAATAACCATTTTGAGGGGAGGCTGTTGTTTATTGGTATCAATAACATAGGAATAGAAGAGTTCACATTGTTGGATCATTCGAACCTCTTGTGGGGTAGAATTGACCTCCATCAGAAGGATGGATTGTACCTGCCCTGGAAGGGAAGAGTTGCTAGTGCTATTCAGGAGGCATTAAACCAGTGAAGGAATGTGGGTAACCCAGAGAGAGAGTGAGGGAAGAGCTCAGTCTGAGGCTGGTACAGTTCAGACGTCAAACAGTCAAGGCAGGCAAAGGCATGGCAGAGAACGAGGTAGGACTGAGCAGTTACACTGTTTTTATTTCAATGCAGGAGGCCCGATAGGTCAGGCAGATGAGCTCAGAGCATAGTTTTGAACATGGCACTGGGATATTATAGCAATTACAGAGGCATGACTCAGGGATGGATTGGACTAGCAGCTTAATGTTCCAGTGTATAGATGCTACAGCAAAGATAGAAAGTGGGGGATAGAAAGTTGGGGGAGTGGTATTTTTGATTATTACAGCTGGGCTTCAAGAGAGTATTCCTGGGAGTACATCGAGGCAGGTTATACAGGTGGAACTGAGAAATAAGAAAGGGATGATCTCCTTATTGGGATTGTACTATTGACCCCTCCTCACCCCTTTCCCAATAGTCAGCGGGGAATCGAGAAGCAAATTTACGAAGACATCACTTATCTGTAAGAATGGTATGTTTGTATACAAGACTTGACCTTTTTTATTCATTCACAGGATGAGGGTGTCACTGGGTGGGCCCAAAGGGCAGTCACATTGCTGTGGGTCTGGAGTCACATGTAGGCCTGACCTGGTAAGGATGGCAGATTCCTTCCCTGAAGGATATTCGTGAATCTGATGGGGTTTTTTTTTCACAATAATCGTCAATGGATTCATAGTCTTTCATAGATTCCTAATTCCAAATTTTTATCGAATTCACATTCCACCATCTGCCGTGGCAGGATTCACACCCAGGACTCCAGAACGTTATCTGGGTATCTGGATTATCCGTTTGGCGAAAATATCACGAGACCATTTGCAGGATGAGTGACTGAGGTATCCGTAGGACAGCACATCGGCACCAAAATTCCCATGGTCTCTACAGAACAGAGAAAGGGCTGGGAAGGGAAATATATTCCTGGTGGTGGAGTCTGACTGTAGGTAGCAGAAATGGCAGAGGTTAATGCGCTGTATCTGGTGATAAGTGGGGTGGCAAGTGAGGACCGGGGGATTATATTCTTCTTGTGGTTGGAGGGGTGGTGTAAAGGCGAAGGTGCAGTAAGTGGAGGATATGCATTGAAGGGCATTGTTGATCACGTGGAAGGGAAATGTGGTCCTAGAAATAGGAAACCTTTCTGGAATGTCCTGGAGTGGAATTGCTTCTCCTGGGAGCAGATATGCCAGAAGCAGAGGAGTTGAGAGTACAGGATCACGTTTTTACAGGAATATTCTCGAGGGTAATCAGGAGAGCAAAAAGGGGACATGACATATCTCTCGGAAATGGTTTAAGGAGAATCTAAAGAGATTCTACAAATACATCAAAGATAAAAGAATAACCAGGCAGAGATTAGGACACCTTAAAGGTCAAGAGAGCCATCGATGTAACAACAGGAAGTGGGGGAGATACGATGCTATTCTGTTCTAGAGAGTTTGGAGAAATAATAGTGATAACTTGAAAAGTGTCCATATTACAGAGAAGGTGGTACTGGATGTCTTAAATTGTAGCAAGGTGTATACCAGAAATTTGTGGAACGCTAGGAAAGTGATAGCAGTGCCCCTCCCTGAGATATTTATATCATCGTTTGTGACAGGTCAGGTGATGGAAGACGTGTGCCATTATTTTAAAAAGTGGTAAGGAAAGGCCAGAGAACAAGAGGACTGTCACCCTGACGTCAGTGGTAGGAAAGTTGTTGGAAGGGATTCTGAGGGATAGGATTCACATGTATTTGGAAAGACGAGGAATGATTAGTGATAGTCAACGTGGCTTTGTGTGTAGGAAATTCTCTCTCTCTAACTTGATTGAGTTTTTTTGAAGGCAGACTGTGGACGTTGCCTATATGGACACTGAACGATGTTCCACAAAGCAGACTGGTTAGCAAGGTTAGATAACATTGAATGTTGGGAGAACCAGACATTTGGATACAAAACTGGCTTGAAGGTAGGCGGCAGAGGGTGGTGATGGAGGGTTACTTTGTGGACTGGAGGCCTGTGAGCAGCAATGTGCTGCAGGAAGGGATATGGGATACTAAAATAAATGACTTGGATGTGACCATGAGGTATGGTCAGTAGGTTTACAGAAGACACCAAAATTGGAGGTGTAGTGGACAACGAAGTAGGTTAGTTCGGAATACAACAGGATGTTGATCAGATGGGCCAATGGAGCAAGGAATGCCAGATGGTGTTCAATTTAGATAGATGTGAGCTGTTGTATTTTGGAAAGGCAAATCAGGACAGGACTTAATACACTTAATGGTAAGGTCCTTGGGAGTGTTGTTGAACAAAGAAACCATGGTGTGCAGTTTCATCGTTCCTTGAAAGTGGTGTTGCAGGTAGGAAGGTTAGTGAAGGTGGCGTTTGGTACACTTATATTTATTGGTCAATGCATTGAATACAGAAGCTGGGACGTCATATTGTGGCTGGACAGGACATTGATTAAGCCATTCAGGAATTCTGTTGTAAGTTCAAAATTCCCTATTCTGGGAAAGATGTTGTGAATCTTGAAAGAGTTCAGACATGATTTACAATGATTTTGCCAGGGTTTGAGGATTTCAGCGAAAGGAAGAGGCTAATAGGCTGGGGTTAATTTCCCTGGAGAGTCAAAGACTGAGAGGTGATTTTACGGAGATTTATAAAATCACGAGGGGCATGAATATGGTGAACAGCCAGAGTCTTTTGCCCCCTGGTTAGATGGGTCCAAAACAAGAGCACATAGGCTTAAGTTGAGAGGGCAAATATTTAACAGTGATCTAAGAGGCCATGTGTTCAAGCTGAGCTGTGTGGAATGAGCTGCCAGATGAAGTAGTGGTGTCTGATAGAATTACAACATTTAAAAGGCATCCGATTGGGTACATGAACAGTAAGGGTTTCGATTGATACGGGCCAATAGCTGGCAAACGGGACTCCATTAGTTTAGGATTCCTCGTTGGCATGGACCAATTGGACCAAAGGTCTGTTTCTGTGCTGTACATCTCTGACACTAATAAATGAAAATAAGATGTGTTCCTCTTTTGGGGAGAGCTAGCAGAAGCACAGATAATTGTCCTTGGAGCTAAGAAGGTTAAGCAATGATTTCGACCTGGTGCAGATTTGTTTCCAAGGTATTTAATTTGCAGAGAGAGAGAGGAATTGTTAACAACCTCACAATTTTAGTAACTATTTTCAAGTAATTAGCAACTAATGCAGGGTGAATATGTGAACATTATTTTATTCAGTAAATTTTGAGCATCTGGAACAGTCTGAATGGCAGCTGGACACAGATTCAGTAGTTATTCATAAACAGATTTGGAATTTCACTTTTTAAGCAAAGATGTAGGGGGGTATGGGCAAATGGTAGGGGGTTGGGACAGATTTGCAGCATCTCCAGAGGGAGAGAGTATAGCCTCAATGGGCTGAATAGCCCCCAGCCCCATTTTCTGTGACAGTGCCCCATTCACTGTGAATGATGAAGCACATCCCAGGGCAGAGGGAGGATACCACCGCTCACCTCACAATGGGCCTCAGGTGATTGATGTCAGCGCAGGCCAATAGGAGGCAGAGGGTGGGACTGGAGCATCAGGCAGGACCAGCTTATCTTCCAACCAATCGAAGTGATTGAGGGTGTCCTTACGGCTTGAATTAAAGACAGGCACATGAAGCAGAGATTTGAGAAACTGGAGAAGATTAGACATAGGGAGCGTTCTGTGGCGGGAGAGGAATTATATAAATAAGGAAGAGTTGTGAGGCTGGATGAGGTGACAGTGATCGGGAGAGTTGTGAGGATGGAGGAATTTGGAGATAGTGACAATTAGAGTCATAATGTTATACAGCAATGAAACAGGCCCTGTGGTCCAACCAGTCCATGCCAAACATAATTCCAAACTGAACTAATTGTACCTGCCTCCGCTTGGTCCACATCCATCCAAATACTTCCTATTTATGTACTTATCTGAATGTATTTTAAATATTGTAATTGTATTCACAACTACCACTTCCTCTGGAAGTTCATTCCACACGTGTATTTTTCTCATCTCTTCTCAAAATGAACTTGCCTCTCTCCCAGCCATTCACCTTTATCACCTGAACTAATATCTCCATCTCTGGCCTTATGTCTAAAGTTCGCAAAATGTTTTTTTGTGAAATTATAAGCATGATAAGAAAAAGACAAACTGTTGTTGATTTGATCACTGTTGCTGAATGAATAATCTATAATGCCACTTACCCAACCACATTGTGGGAGCACCTTCACCACACAAACTGCAGCTGTACAAGAAAGTCAAACATCACCCTCTCCACAAGCAACAGGGCTTTGGCATTAATCACTGGTATCTGTGGAAGGAGAAACACAGTTGATGTTTCAGGGAGTGCAAAATGGATTACAGGGAATGAAAATGAAAATGGTGCAGAATTTGATAGTCAGAAATGTAAGGAAAATACACTTGCTTGTTGGAAAAAAGAATTCTTGAGTGTCAAAAATATTCAAGAAAAAGTAATCTGATAATAGAGCAGCACATGGTCAGGGGCTGGGACGCAGTGAAAAACTCATTTACAAAGGGTCTATAAAAGTAATAATACAGTACTAAACAGACCAAAAATACACCCATGGTTCGAGACTGAGGAAGCGAGATCTTGACAAAGTTCTCATGAGGGAGCCCAGAGGTGAATCAGAGCAGTATTGGCTGCGATGGTCCCAATGTCTGGCCGAGAAAAAGGCTGCACATGCGCCTGGCTGCACCTTGCCCCCGACAAAGATGGCGGCCGCGCTTATGTCCAGTGAGTCATTGTCCCAAATAAAGATGCCGGCGCTCATTAAGGCCGGCAGCCGCGCTGAGGCAATTCCCCATTGACTGCAAACACGGGACTGGGACGTTCAAATTTGTGTTTTCCGACGGCCACAATTTGTTTGTAAAACCTCTCCGTTCATAGCAACACAATTTTTCTTCCGTTTCCCTGTTTATTTCTTTCCTTACCGTATCTTTTCTCTCCATAACTTCCCGAGCATTCGAGGGTGATCACACGGTTTAGTTTAGCTCCACCCTTCATTCACTTTGATTGGTTGGAGGACCAACATCCCCTAGGTCCTCCAGATCCGTCCACCTTCCTTTCATTGGTCCGGTGCTGACATCAATCACCCGAGAGTCACTTTGTTAGCTCGAGCATGCGCAGTGTGTCCTGCTTTAGCTGATATGTTGGGTAATGTGATGGGAGAGTTTGCTGAGGGCATGAATTTCCTTTGTGTGAGCTCTGCAGTAGATTTCTTTTATTCATGGAGGGAATTGCCTTCCTACTCATGACTGTATAGCTGTGACTGATGAATCAATGCCATCTGAATCAGTACATAAACACCCCATTTTCACTCCCTTTCACAAACATCTGAGATCTTTAGCACATTGTATCACTCTTCTTTGGAAACAAAAAAACATGAAATGGAGCCGCAAGGTCATTCCTTCAGCTTGTTCCCTCATTCTATCTGATCATGGCTTGGCAAACCCAGACCTCAACACCTCTTTTGCTTGATCCGCATAGCCCTCAACTGCTCAATATTTCAAAAATCTATCTGCCCTCTTTTCAAATAATTTGAGACAGAATCATAGATTCCCTACTATGTGGAAACAGGCCCTTCAACCCAACAAGCCAGAACAACCCTCCGAAGAGTAACCCAACCATTCCCCTCCCACATTTAACTTTCACAATTGTTTGGGCAAGAAATTTCTAGCCATTCACTGAGAGGAAAAATTCTTTCATTTTTCTAAAATAAATGTTTCCTTATGTAATATCCCCTGGTTTGAGACTTCACTGCTGCTAGAAGATCTAGTCAACATCTACCCTGTCAAGCTCCTCAGAATCTTGTTTCCATAAGATCACCCCTGAATATCTATTCTTGAGAGGTCAACCCTTTCGTCCTCAAAGCAGCTAATTGCATCTTTTCTGAATGGTCTCCGATGTTAGTTTATTCTTTACGAAATATGGGAGCTAACATTTTATACAGTACTCCAAGTGAGGACTCAGCAACAGCCAGTGTGGTTAACCAAACGTCAGTCCATGATAATACATTACCCTGATACCATGAGCTCCTACATTGTGCAATTAGCTTTTTTGGAGCACGTTATCATTTACATTTTTAAAATCCAAATACAGAACATCATTGGATTGCCCTTTATTAGCCCTGCTTGTTATCCCCTCAATGAACTGTCGTAAATTTGTCAAATATTGTTTCTCTTTCACAAAACCCAGTCTACCATGTTTAATGATAAGCTTTTCTAAATATTCTGCAATTTCTTTCTTTAATATTCGACTCTGGAGATTCTTTCAGTAGATTTTCTAAGTATGATTCCCCTCTCTTAAATCCATGCGGACTCTGTCCAATCCTGTCACTATTCAGTAAGAAACTTGACTGTACTCCAATATAGTTCGTAAATCTTTCTGTATTTATTTTTAAATTTGATTACTTATAAATGCTGGACCCATGCAATATCAATGAATTAGTGACTCTGAATTTGGGTTATAATGTGTTTTTTTTGTTAATTCGTTTTCGGACTGTGTTATGCAGACAGCACCAATGATCACTCTTAATTGTGAGTAACTTTGAAAAGACTATATTTTAAAAATGACATCCAAAATGCTGCCTCATTTTTGTGCAAGGAGGATTTTGCATGCAATAATTTGCAGATAAAAGTGTACAGACCTTTGCTGCAATTTGGCTTGACTGCAGGTTACACCAAAGTGGCAACTCTGTTGTCAAATTCTTACTTGACCCTGCCCAAGGCGATAGTGATGGGACTTCACTTTGCCATTCTTGTTCACCAGATTTATTTCCAGGTTTAATCGTAGAGCTTGTAATTTTAGACAACTTCTCTTTCAGGTACATATGTAAAAATCATACTGAAATGTTGCACTGAATGGTACCAAATCTAAAATTAGACTCTAATCTGATAGTAAAATGCTCTGACCCTTCTCCATATGTATTGGCATAAGTCTATGTCTGTTATTTTTCTGAAGCCTGTGATTCCTGATGAAGGGCTTATGCCGAAACATCAACTCTCCTGCTTCTCGGATGCTCCCTGCCTTGCTGTGCTTTTCCAGCATGACACTTTTCGACTCACCTTTAGAGTGTTCCCAGATATCGCGCAGCTGCAGTATTTTGTTTTGCACTGAGCTACATGTTGTTCTCACTTGTTTCTTTGTGAAAGATTACAAAATTAACTTGGATGAATGAACTTATGATTTCTTTAACCAATGTTGGGAGAAAAAAAAGTCAGTATTTCAAGTGCTGATAAAGTAAAATAAACTGATAAGCAGTAGAAAAGGTTTAAGATGGATATGCAACAAATGCTGGCAAATGGAACTAGATTAATTTCGGATATCTTCTCAGCATGGGCAAGTTGGACTGAAGGGTTTGATTGAGTGTTGTACAACTGTGAATTCATTCTCTCAATTATTCAAGAAGTTGAATACTTCGAGGAGGAAAAGGAGGATTTATGGAGAGAATGCACTTGAAATGATGATTGAGGTATATCAAACTCACATTGTTTCATGACCGTTTCCTCTGGGTTCTTCAATGAACAAACTTGTTTTATTATCTGAATAACGATGTATCATGTGATTTGTTTAGCCCAAAATATTTCGTTCGGATCTAGTGATTTATTAAGAAGTGTTCAGGTTTAAAATTTAGGCAGCGTGATTGTTAAGCAAGAAAAGGTTGGCGTTTTAATCCCACTGAATCATTGCTCTATAAAAGATAACAAGCTTTTTATCTTTTCTGAGCACTGAATATATGAAAGTCAATTCTGAAGGAAAGAATCCTCATCGGTAATGTTCCTACATATGTGGAGTAATTACTTCTGGTCACTCTTCAGGTTATAGAGGCTCAGAATGAAATGAGTTGGCCACAGTTAGCAACATCATTTGGATGGACTATGCTCATTGGGGAAACTTGCAAGATCTGTAGAAGGAAGACACGTTTCAGAGTGTATGCAATAAACCTGAGAATTATTATTATTTTCACAGAGGTTGGGACACGACTGGAGCAGCAATGAAGCTCGTATTGTTTTTTAAATTCCCGAGCTTGCCAAATTATTGTTGGGAAATGCAGGTGACTTTATCAAAGCACATTTCACACTCCCCAGCCAGGAATTGGATCACAATTCTGTCCGTCCATCCATTCCTATGGATGTTATTTTAAATGTGAGCATTCCATTTAACTATTTGAATTGAATACTTCAGTGGTTACGCCCTCTTGGATTCTTAATTTCAAATTACTCAATGTGATTTTTTTTCTCCCCTGAATTTGCCAAGCACTGGGCAGGTCTGGAATATTCCAAATATTTACAATAGATGCATTCACACTATTGAAGGCAACCTGGCAGATTTAAATACCATTCAGGTCGTCAACTACGATACATAAGTAACTTTATGAATTGCTTACTGTCCACCAACAACGTAAGCCAAGTACTATTGCAACCACAGATTGTCTCCCAAGGATTCCCAAGTCGAAACAGTGCATTCCAGATATGCTCACTATCACCATCTGGGAGCAGTCTCCCAAAGTTCTCCCAGAATTGAGAAAGCGCATACACTGCCCTCCAAAGCTAAATCTGCTGTCACAGGCTTCACTCTTATTGCAAATAATGACGTTTATTGTCCAGTTCTTCAACAACAAATGATTTTACAAGCAATTTATAAAATACTTTAAATCCTGAGGAAATGTGATGTCAGCCCTTTGTAGAAGTGAATGGAAAGTGTGATGTTTGCTTGACCTTTGGCTCTATGTATCAGATTGAACTGACCCTTTAGCACGATATGGGATGTTTAAAAAAGCAAAGATTATGCTCTGGTATTTAAATGTTCAATCAGGTTTAATAAAAATCCTTCCAAAAAATGAGTTTGACTTCAGCTCCTTTCAAGAGATATGCTCTTGGCCTTCAATTTTGTGACATGTGATCATTCTTTGGTAAAGATGGCTGTGTGTAACACTGCAGGATGTTGTGCTGAAGTGCCTCATTGGGTGGATGAGATTTATTACTGGTGTAACTTGGCTAGTTTTGAGATGAAATATTATTTTGAGTTAAATCTTGTTTTTAAACTGAGACGTGCTTTGTGTAACTCAAGTGTGGAAACTATGCTCATGTTTGCAATGAACCTTTTACTTTTGGAGTTGAATATTTTTCCGATCGATTGTGTAAATAAAATTCAATATAGAAAGCACAGTGCTGGAGAACCGCAGGTCCAGCAGCATCTCTGAGGGGAATAAAACATTGGAAGCTCCAAGTCTCATGACCATTTGTCCGTTCAGACGAAGAGTCACTGAAATTGAAATGTATCATTATTTTTCTCTACACCAATGCACTCAGCACTGTTGAGTTTCTCCAGCGCTTCATTTCTGGGGTTCAGATCTCCAGCACCTACAGTTTATTGTTTTATGATTGATCCTATGATTTACCTTGGGGAGCGAGAGGCAGCAACTGTCATCAACGAGGATAAAACTCCCCAACCATGAAATAAAACATAGTTCTTTATACTTTGCAAAACATGTTTGTAATTAAGAAATACAATTAATCTGAATACAAGATGGTATACCACCTGCCTTGTCTCAAACTTGCTACTCATCTTTGAAGACTAATCTGTCAGAATTGTGTTTGCTTGCTTCCTTTGAGACCACAGTCCACAAATGTCCCAGTTCCAATTCCTGGGCTGGGCCCGGTTACCACATTGCAGTGGGGTGGGGAGTTTTGTATTAGCCTGAAGTTTTTGTAAATAACAACATTGCACGTTGAGGTTGACGGTTTTGACGAATATTACGTCATGAAACTTGGAGGAAATCCGTCCGAATGTATTGATTAACTGGACTGAGCCTGTTTACATGCTGCCCTGTTAGTAGTGCTTTAATATTCTCAATTAATAATCACACAACACCAGGTTATATTCCAACAGGTTTAATTGGAAACACACTAGCTTTCGTAGCACCGCTCCTTCATCAGGTGATTGTGGAGGGCACAATTCTAAGGCACAGAATTTATAGCAAACATTTAGTGTGATGTAACTGAAATTATCCATTGAAAAATACCTTGATTGTCTGTTGAGTCTTTCATCTGTCGGATTTCCATGATAATTTCACTTCTTTCATGTGTAAATCACAAAACCTTTTTTTAAAAGTTGTATTCCTGACAGTGGCCCATCAAATCACTCATTGTATTAATCACTGCATAATCTCAACAAAGGAATGAAACTGGATGGACCACATTACATCTACCAATGCACTGGAAATTACAACAACACAATCAGCCCTCTTGATCCCGCAACTTCCGCCTCATTGTGGGCCAACAACAGCAGCAGAACTGTCCTCCAGCCCAATCTGAAATCTCATGGCCTGGTACATTCTCCATTCAACCATTAACATCAATCCAGAGGAATCAACCCTACTTCAATGGAGAGTTCCACAGGGCATGCCAGGAGCATACAAGGCATACATAAAAATGAGGTGCCAATCTCGTGAAGCTACCTAACCTGCATGCCAAACAGCGCAAGCAACACCAAATAGAACTATGTGATCCAACAACCAATGGATCAGATCTGAGCTCTGCAGTTCTGCCACTCCTAGTCAGGAATGGTGATGGACAATTAAACAATTTACTGCAGGAAGCATCACAGATATCCCCACCCTTACTGATGGACGGGACTAACACCTCCATGCAACAGACACGACAGCAGCATTTGCAGCAACCTTCAGCCAGCAGTGCCAAGTGGATGAGCCTTCTACATTGGTCCCTGACATCACAGACGTAAATCAACTTGGTTGAAAAGTTATTTCAGATCAGATCAAGAAATGGAGAAGTATTGTAAAGGCTGTCAGCCCTACCAACATTGTGGCAATAATACTGATGGCTGTGCTCCAGAAATTGCTGCCCACCAAGACAAGTCCAGCATTGGCACCACCTGAAATTGTGGAACATTTCCCTGGACACAAAAAGGCCGGAAAGAGCCAACCCAACCAATTTCCCTCCATCAGTCGACACTCACTCTGCAGTGAAGTGATGGAAGGTGTCATCAACAGTGCTGTCACGCAGCTGCTCAGCAATATCCTTCTGTGACACCCAGTTTGGGTTCTGCCAGGGCCACTCAGATCCTGATCTTGTTGGAGACTTGATTCACACAATGACAAGCAGGTGAATTCCAGAGGTGAGGTGAGGGTGATAGCCCAGTCCCACTCCAAGACCACCATTTCGACTTCAGTGATATCACCTGACTGCACCACAGTCTCAGCTCATTTACTGAAACTCCCATTCATTCATTTTGTTGACTCTAGATTTCATTATCTAAACCCACTCCTGGCCAGCATCCCACAATCACCCTCCCTATGATCTCCAGAATATTGAAAACTCAACTGCCCAAGTGCTCACTTGCACCATAACTTGATGATCCATCAATAGGCTCCCATTTATAAGCAACAACAAGTTACTTTCACACCCTTGACTTAATTCCTGGCTGTAATCATTCCTATCTCACTGCACGACACACCCTTTCACATCTCAATAACTCATTTTAGTTTAGACTCCCAATGATGTGTTTATTTTTGAGTTCAGCTGTGTGACTGTTTCTATAGATTCCAAGGCAACACGGTCTGGAATTCCCACCCTCTACGATCTGCTTTCTTTCTTTAAGGCATTCCTGAAAAATTGCTTATTTGGCAATGGTTTTGGTCACTGGACACAATATTCTCCAGCTGTGGCCTTATGTCAAAGGCTCTCAATATTTTTGTGAAATTAAAAACATGTTGATTTGTACAGATATCTTCTACTTTTCACTATCGCTGAGTGAATAATCTGTAATGTCTCTTACCCAACCATGTTGTGGAGCGCCTTCACCATTCAAACTGCAGCTGTACAAGGAAGTCAAACATCACCCTCTCCACAGGCAACAGGGCTTTGGCAATGATCACTGGTATCCGTGGAAGGAGAAATACACATGATGTTTCAGGGAGTGCAATATGAATTATAGGGAATGAAAATGGTGCAGAACTTGACTGTCAGAAATGGAAGGAAAATCCACTCACTATTGGAAAAAAGGAATTCTTGACTGTCAAAGATATTATGGAAAAAGTAACCTGATAATGGAGCAGCATACGGTCAGGGCAGCAGGGACAATCCATTTACAAAAAGGTCTGTGAACGTAGTAGTAAAATACTAAACAGAGCAAAAATACACTCACGTGAGACTGAGGAAGGTAGGTAACGAACAAGTCGACATCAAGAAGCCCAGAGGTGAATCAGAGCAGTGTTCACTTTTATGATCCCACAGTCAGAGATGTCTAGCACAAAAACAGTCTCTTCAGTCCAACCCATCTATGCAAACCAGATTTTCTAAACTATTCCCATTCGCCAGCACTTGGCCGACATCCCTCTGAACCCTTCCTATTCAAATACCTTTGAAATGTTACAGTTTTCGTTGCCTCTCGGCTCCTTTTGAATTTTCCGATGTGCACCAAATATTTGTAAAACCTCTCAGCCCATACCAACACCATTTCCCTCCCACTTCCTGCTGTTTATTTCTTTCCTTACCAACAGCTCTCCATCCATATGTCCCGCACATCTGCGCCCACCGTGAGGATCATCACGTGGTATAGTCTAGTCCCGTCCCTCATTTACTCTGATTGGTCGGATACCAAATGCCCCGCCAGGTCCTCCAGCTATGCCCCTGCCTTGCCATTAGTTTTCCGCTGACAGCAACCACCAGGTGGCCATTGTTGCCTGGAGCATGCGCACTGCTTCGTGGCTTTTGTTGCTGTTTATCAGTTACAAGAGTGAGACACAAAGTTAAAAATCACACAACCACCTGATGAAGAAGCTGCAAAACGAGTGCTTCCAATTAAACCTGTTGGACTATAACCTGGTGTTCTGTGAATTTTAATTTTGTCCATTCAATTCCAACACCAGCACCTGAAAGTCAAGAGTGCGAGAGGAATGCAAAATATAACAACAAAAGAACTAGGAACAGGAGAAGGCCGTCCTGCCCTTTGAGCTTGCTCTGCCATTCATTAAGATCATGGCTGATCATTTCATGGACGCAGAACCATTTACCGACATTCTCACCATATCCCTTAATTAATTAATTATATTTTTTTTAAAGCTAGCTTAGCTTTAAAACGTTTACTGAATTAGTATCAACTACTTCCCTGGGCAATGAATTCCATTGAGGTCAAGAAGTTCCTTTCCAATTCAGTCCTAAATTTGCTGCCTGTAATCTGGAGGTGATGCACTCTTGTCCTGGCTTCATCTGCCAATGGAAACACTCTCTCTACTTCTATTTTATCCATTGCATTCATTATTTTATATGTTTCCATTCTTCTGAATTCCAATGAATATAATCCCAATCTATTCAGTTTCTGTTAAGCCAACCCCCTCAACTCCGGAATCAACCGAGGTAACCTCATCGGCACCCCCTCTAGTGCCAGTACATCCTTGAGCAAGTGAGGAGACAGAAACTGCATGCAGTACGCCAGGTGTGGCCTCACCAGCACCCAATACAGCTGGAACATAACCTCTGCTTTTAAACACAATCCCTTCAGCAATGAAGGCCAAAATTCCAATTGTTTTCTGAATTGATTGTTGTACCTGGTGACCAACCTTCATACAGATGGTTACTCAGGTGCCCCTACATAGCAAATGATGCAACTTTTTAAAACTCAAGTAATAATCTCTTTTTTAATGTTACTCCAACCAAACAGTAGGACTTTACATTTATGAACATTCTATTCCAAATGTCCGACCATTGCCCACTCACTCAATGTATCTCTGTTCCTCTGCAAAGTTTCACAGTCCTCCGCACACTTTGTTCTGATACTCATCTCAGTCTCATATACAAACTTTGACATCCTACATGTGGTCGCCAACTCCAAATCATCTGTATCAATTCTAAATGATCGCAGTCCCAACACTGATCCCTGAGGCACACTATTAGTCACTGATTACCAGCCAGAATCGTACTCATTTATCGCTATGTGTGCACGTGTCCCTCCCTTGCTCTGTTTGTGTGTGTGTGTGTGTGTGTGTGTGTACGTGTGCGTGTTACTTCCTCATTTTGCGTGTGTCCGTCCCTTGTGTGTGTGTGTGCTTGTGGATGTCCCTCCCTTGCTGTGTTTGTGTATGTCTGCGTGTCCTGCTTCGCTTTGCGTGTGTGTATCCGTCCCTTGTGTTTGTGTGTACGTGTGTGCTTGTCCCTCTCTACCTCTCTGTTTCTGTGTGGGCATCTTTGTTTGCGTGACCCTCCCTCGCTTTGTGTGTCCGTGTGACCGTCCCTTGTGTGTGTCTCTGTGACCAGCTTGCTGTGTGCGTTTGTCCCACCCTTGCCATGTCTGTGTGTGTCACCTCTCGCTGTGTCTGCGTGCCCCCTCTCAATTTCTGTGCACATGCCCTCCACCTCGACATGTGTGTGCTTGTCCCTACTTCGCGGTGTGTGCGTGTCCCTCCCTTGCAGTGTATGTGCGTGTCCCTCCCTCACTGTGTCTGCGTGTATTCCCCTCACCGTAAGTGTGTGTGTTTGTCCCTTCCTCACTGTGTGCGCGTCTCTCCCTTGCTCTGTGTGTGTGTGTGTGTGTGAGACCCTCCTTCGCTTTGCGTGTGTGTGTCCCTGTCCCTCGCTGTATGTGTCCCTCCCTCGCCATGTGTCTG
This sequence comes from Chiloscyllium punctatum, assembly GCF_047496795.1. NCBI lineage: Eukaryota > Metazoa > Chordata > Chondrichthyes > Orectolobiformes > Hemiscylliidae > Chiloscyllium > Chiloscyllium punctatum. The sequence continues at coordinate 57,648,232 of NC_092766.1, forward strand.
CATGTATCCCCCTCACTGAGTGTATGTGCGTGTCCCTCTATCGCTGTGTGTGTGTGTATTTGTGCGTGTCGCTGCCTCGCTTTGCGTGTGTGTGCCCCCACTCAATTTGTGTGCACAAGGCCTCCACCTAGTGGTGTGTGTGCTTGTCCCTCCCACGCTGTGTGTGTCCATGCTCCCTCCCTCACTGCGTGTCTCCGCGTGTCCCTCCCTCGCTCTGTGTGTGTGTCCCTCCCTCACTGTGTGTGTGCCCTTCGCTCT
>NC_092766.1:57975444-58019333 GCF_047496795.1 Chiloscyllium punctatum
AGAGAAGGAGGGGAGACAGAATGTGGGGAGAGACTGAGGGAGAGAGTGGGAAGAGAGAGTGGGGAGAAACAGTGTGGGGAGAGAGTGGAGGTGAGAGTGGGGGAGGGAGAGAGTAGGAGAGGGAGGGTGGAGTGAGGGGGAGGGGAGAGAGGTGTTAGAGGGGGGAGAGTGGGGGAGAGAGAGGGGAGCTTCGAGGGGAGAGAAAAGGAGAGAGAGGAACAGAGGGAGGTGGCCAGAGAATCGAGAGAGTGGGGGGGGGAGATAGAGAGGGGAGAGAGAGGGTGAGCGGGGTAGAGAGAGACGGGATAGAGAGAGGAGGTGAGAGAGTGGGGTAGAGAAAGGGAAGAGGTAGGGGAGAGGGAGAGTGGGGAGAATGGGGAGAGAGAGGGAAGAGTGGGGAGAGAGAGGAGAGAGAGGCGCGCAAGGGAGAGGGAAGAGGGAGGGGGACAGAGAGTGGAGGGACAGAGGGGGAGAGAGTGGGGAGAGAGAGTGGGGAGAGACAGTGCGGGGAGAGAGTGGGGGAGACAGAGTGGTGGAGAGAGTGGTGGAGGGAGAGGGTTAGGGAGGGAGGGAGGGAGTGAGAGAGGGGGAGAGTGTTAGGTGACAGAGTGGGAGGAGAGAGTTAGTGAAAATCAGGGAGAGAGAGAGTGAGGGGTAGAGAGAGGGGGTGCGAGAGAGAGGTACCGAGATTGGGGCTGAGAGAGACCATAGAGAGAAGGGGAGAGAGGAGGGGAGGGGGAGAGACAGGGGGAAGAGAGAAAGGCGGTAGAGAGAGACAGAGAGGGGGAAGAGAGACGGAGAGAGAGAGAAGAGAGACAGGGAGCGGGAGAGAGGGGGGAGCAGGAGGGAGTGAGAGAGGGCGGGAGATAGGGTCAGAGAGCCGGGGAGAAAGTGGGGGAAGAGAGATGGGGAGAGTGTGGGTGTGAGTGAGGGGGGAGAGAGGGAGAGAGATTGGGGAGGGAGTGGGTGGGAGTGAGAGAGGGAGAGAGAAGGAGGGGGGAGAGAGGGGAGAGAGGCGGGAGAGAGGGGGCAGTGAGCGGGGGGCGAAAGTGGGGGAAGAGAGATGGGGAGAGTGTGGGGGTGTGTGAGGGGGTGAGAGAGAAAGGGAGAGAGAGGGGAGAGTGTGTGGGAGAGAGGGGGAGAGAGAGAAGGGGAGAGAGGGGGGGAGAGGGGGAGAGACGGGGAGAGTGACGGGCAGAGAGGGGAGAAAGTGGGGGAAGAGAGATGGGGAGAGTGTGGGGGGTGAGTGAGGGGGGAGAAAGGGAGAGAGAGAGGGAGGGAGTGGGTGGGAGAAAGAGAGGGAGAGAGAAGGAGGGAGGAGAGAGGGGAGAGAGGGCGGGAGAGAGGGGGCAGTGAGCGGGGAGAAAGTGGGGGAAGTGAGATGGGGAGAGTGTGGGGCGTGTGAGGGGGGTGAGAGAGAGAAGTAGAGAGAGAGGGGAGAGAGAGGGTGGGAGAGAGAGACAGGGAGAGAGAAGGGGAGAGAGAGGGGGAGAGGGGGGAGAGACGGGGAGAGTGATGGTGAGAGACGGGGAGGGGGGGAGAAAGTGGGGGAAGAGAGATGGGGAGAGTGTGGGGGTGAGTGAGGGGAGAGAGAGAGAAGGAGAGAGAGGGGAGAGAGAGGGTGGGAGAGAGAGACAGGGAGAGAGAAGGGGAGAGAGAGGGGGAGCGGGGGGAGAGACGGGGAGAGTGACGGGAGAGACGGGGAGGGGGGAGAAAGTGGGGACAGAGATGGGGAGACTGTGGGGTGTGTGAGGGGGTGAGAGAGAGAGGGACAGAGGGTGGAATGTGTGGGTGGGAGAGAGAGAGGGGGAGAGAGAAGGGGAGACAGAGGGGAGAGTGGGGAGAGACGGGGAGAGTGACGGGGAGAGACCGGGAGAGAGAGGGGGAGGAAGAGGAAGGGGCTAGGGAGGTGGAGAGAGGGGGATAGAAAGGGGTTGAGGGGGGGGGGACAGAGCCCGCGGAGAGAGGGGAGAGAAATGGGGAGAGAGATGGGGAAAGAGATGGGGAGAGTGAGAGGGAGAGAGAGGGAGAAAGGGCGCACGAGAGGGGGCGTGAAAAGCGGGCAAGGGGGCGAGATGGGGTGAGAGAGAGGGGAGAAAGAGCAGGAGACAGAGAGGGAGAGAGTGATGGGTGCAAGAAAGAGGAGTAGAGAGAGGGGGAAAGGGAGGGGATAGAGAGAGGGCGAGAGACGGGGAGAGAGACGGGGAGAGATTGTGGAGAGACAGGGGGAGATCGAGAGGGGTCTAGAGAAGGGACAAGAGAGAGGGTGAGAGAGAGTGGGGCAAGTCAGGGGGGTGAGAGAGGCGGCGAGACAGGGGAATGAGAGAGGGCGGCGAGAGAGGGGGAGAGGGGGGAGAGAAAGGTGGAGAGAGAGGGGGATGAGAGAGAGAGTGTGGAGAGAAAGGGGGAAGAGTGAGCGGGAGAGTGAGAGGGAGAGAGACGGCAGAGATAATGGGGAGAGAGAGGGTAAGAGTGAGACAGGGGAGAGAGGGGTCGAGAGAGCGGGGTTTAGCGAGCGGGGGGGGAGAGCGCAGGGAATGAGAGAGAGGGGGCAGAGTGTGGGGGAGAGAGAGGGGAGAGAGAGGGGGGAGAGGGGGCGAGGGAGCGAGGAATGAGAGAGAGGGGGGCAGAGAGGGTGAGAGGGGGAGAGAGAGGGGGAGAGAGAGGAGGAGAGAGAGAGGGAAAGAGAGGGGAGAGAGAAGGGGAGAGACAGAGGAGAGAGACAGGGGGAGGGAGACGAAGGGGGCGAGGGAGGTGGAGGGGGGACAGAAAGGGGGTGAGAGAATGGCAAGAGAGCATGAGATGAGAGGGGGGAGAGAGATGGGGAGACTGATGGGGAAAGAGATGGCGAGAGTGAGAGGGAGAGAAAAGAGAGAGAAGGGGCACGAGAGGGAGTGAGAGAGGCGGGCGAGGGGGATGAGAGGGGGTGAAAGAGAGTGGAGAGAGAGCGGAGAGAGACGGGGAGTGAGAGGATGCAAGAGAGAGGCGTAGAGAGAGGGGAGAGCGAGGGGGCAAGAGAGGGTGGCGGGAGAAAGTGGCGAGAGAGGGTGCGAGACAGAGGGTGAGAGGGGGAGAGAGAGAGCGCAGTGAGAGAGAGTGTGGAGAAAAAGTGGGGAAGAGAGAGCAGGAGAGAGAGGGAAGAGAGACAGGAGAGATAGGGGCAGAGAGAGAGAGTGCGTGGAGAGAAAGGAGGAAGAGAGTGTGGGAGAGTGAGAGGGAGAGAGAGGGGGAGCGATAGTGTGGGAGAGACAGGGCGAGAGAGAGAAAGAGAGGGTGAGAGAGGGGAGAGAGGGAGGTGAGAGAGAGGGACTGAGGGAGTGGTGGTAAGAGAGCGGGGTGTTAGAGAGAGGGGGCAGACAGTGGGGAGAGAGTACGGGCAAGAGAGGGAGAGAGAGGGGGGAGAGCAGAGGGGGAGAGGGGGAAGAGAGAGACGGGTAGAGCAACGGGGAGAGAGACGGGTAGAGCGAAGGGGAGAGGCGAGAGAGACAGTGGGAGAGTGGGGGAGAGAGAGGGGGTGAGAGAGGGGGCGAGAGAGGAAGTGGAGAGTGGGGGGTGAGAGAGGGGGTGAGAGAGGGGAGAGAGGGGGGAGACAGAGGGAGCAGAGAGAGAGGGGGGAGAAAAAGGGAGGAGAGGGAGAGAGAGGGGGAGAGATGGAGGGGGAGAGAGAGAGGGAGAGAGATAGGAGGGAGGGTGATGAAAGAACGGGGGTGAGAGAGCCGGGGGTGAGAGAGACGGGACAGACAGTAGGGGAGAGAGGGGGGGAGAGAGTGGGGGGAGAGAGATGGGGAGAGAGAGGGGGAAAGAGAGAGGGGAGAGCGCGAGGGTGAGACAGTGAGAGAGGTGGGGAGGGAGAGGAACGTGCGAGGGAGGGTGAGAGAGGGGGGACAGAAAGGGGATGAGAGTGGGGGAGAGAGAGGGGAGAGAGATGTGGAGAGAGTGGGGGAGGGAGAGGAAGGTGCGAGGAAGGGGGAGAGAGGCCGACAGAGAGGGGGTGAGAGCGGGGGGAGAGAGAGGGGAGCGAGATGGGGGTGAGAGTGGGGGAAGAGAGTGAGGAAAGAGAGTGGGGGAGTGAGAGGCGGAGAGAGAGGGGAGAGGGAGGGGGAGAGAGAAGGGAAGAGAGACGGGGAGAGTGACGGGGAGAGGGGGGAGAGACGGGGAGAGAGAGTTGGATGGAGAGGAAGGGGGCGAGGAGGTGGAGAGAGGGGGAAAGAAAGAGGATGAGAGTGTGGGAGAGAGGGGGGAGAGAGAGGGGAGTGTGAAAGGGTGAGAGAGGTAGGGAGGGAGAGACTGAGAGAGAGAGAGGCGAGAGATTTAGGTGACAGACTTAGTGAAGAGCGAGGTGGGGGAGAGAGCGTTTGAGGGGTAGAGAGAGAGGGTGAGCGGGGTAGAGAGAGATATGATAGAGACAGGGATGAGAGAGTGGGGTAGAGAGAGGGGAGAGGGAGGGGGAGAGATAGGAAGAGGAGAGAGAGGTTAGAGGGGCGAGAGTGGGGGACAGAGACGGGAGAGTCGGGGGGTAGAGAGGGGGAGAGAGGGGGGAGAGCGATGGGGAAGGGAGAGACGGAGGGAGAGAGAGGGGGAGGGAGATGAAGGGAGCGAGGGAGCGGGTTAGAGAGGGGGCAGAAAGGGGGAGAGAGTGCGGGGAGAGAGAGGGGAGAGAGATGGGGAGAGAGATGGGGACAGTGAGAGGGAGAGGGAGACAGAGGGGAGAGTGGGAGTGCAAAAGTAGGTGAGAATGGCGGGCGAGAGGGGTCAAGAGGGGGTGAGGGAGGGGGAGAGAAAGAGGGGCGGGGGGGAGAGAGACAATGCGAGAGAGAGAGGGGTAGAGAGAGCTGGGAGAGAGAGAAGGGTAGAGAGGGTGGCGAGTGAGGGGGGCGAGACGGGGATGAGAAAGCGGGCGAGAGAGGGGGAGAGAGAGGGGGAGAGAGGGGGAGAGGGGGGATAAAGAGGGGGGAGAGAGAGTGGGGGAGAGGGGGGAGAGGGGCAGAAAGAGAGAGAGTGTGGAGAGAAAGGGGGAAGATAGAGCGGAAGAGTGAGCGGGGAGAGAGAGGGGGAGAGATAGAGGGAGGGAGAAAGAGAGTGTTGTGGGGGGAGAGATGGGGGAGGGGGAGAAAGGGGGGAGGGGGAGAGAGAGGGGGAGAATGAGACAGGACGAGAGAGTGGGGTGAGAGCATGGGGGCTAGATTGGTGGGTGAGAGAGGGTGGCGCGAGAGAGTGGGGGAGAGAGAAGGGGCGAGAGAGAGAGGGGGAGAGAGAGGGGGAGAGAGTGGGGGAGAGACTGAGGAGAGAATGGGGGAGTGAGTGAAGGGAGAGAGAGTGTGGGGAGAGAGTGTGGGAGAAGGGGTAGAGAGTGAGGGAGAGACTGGAGGAGAGAATGGGGGCGAGTGAAGGGGTGAGAGAAGGAGGGAGTGTGAGAGAGGAGAGAGAGGGGAGAAGGTTCGGTGGCAGAGTGGGGTGAGTTAGTGAAGAGAGAGGGGGAGAGAGAGTGAGGGGGTATAGAGAGAGGGGGTAGAGAGAGAGAGGGTGAAGCGCGGGGAGAGCGAGGGAGTGAGAGGGAATGAGAGGGGAGGGAGAGTGAGGTGACAGAGTGAGGGAGAGAGGGAAGGGCAGAAAGAGAGAGGCTCGAGAGACGGGTGTGAGAGAGGGAGAGAGGGAGGGGAGAGAAGGGAGGGGAGAGAACGAGGGGAAGTGAGGGGAGAGAGAGAGGAGGAAGAGAGGGAGAGAAAGGGAGTGGGGAGGGAGAGGGGGTGAGAGAGAGAGGGGAGAGAGTGAGACAGGAGACAGAGGGGAGAGAGAGAGAGGGGGGGACAGAGAGGGGGGAGAGAAAGAGGGGGACAGAGAGAGGCTGGAGAGCGAGAGGGGGAGAGAGTGGGGTGAGAGATTGGGGCGAGAGAGGGGGAAAGAGAGAGGGGGAGAGGGAGGGGAAAGAGTGAGGGGGAGAGAGAAGGGGATAGAGAGGGAGAGAGAGGGGGGCGAGAGGGGAGAGAGGGGGAAGACGTGGCGAGAGAGGGATGAGAGAGTTTGGAGAGAGGGGAAAGTCAGAGAGCGTGGGAGAGAGTGGGGAGAGAGAGGGGGAGATGGAGAGAGGGGGGGACAAAGAATGGGAGAGAGAAGATGGAGAGGGGAAGAGATAGAGGGGAGAGAGACAGAGAGAGAGAGAGAAAGGGTTGAGAGACAGGGGTAGAGAAGTGGAGTAGTGAAAAGGATAAAAAGAGAGGGGGAGAGAAGTGGGGTGAGAGAGAGGGGCGAGAGAGGGAGACAGAGGGAGTGGGAGAGAGAGAAGGGGAGAGAGGGAGAGGGAGAGAGGAGGGCGGAGAGAGTGGGGGAGAGCGAGTAAGGGAGAGTGAGTGGGTAGAGAGAGAGAGACAGAGGGAGAGAGAAAGGGGGAGAGAGAGAGGAGGAGCAGGGAGTGTGGTGTGAGAGAGGTGAGAGAAAGGTGAGAGAGAGGGGAGAGAGAGGGGGAGAGAGAGGGGACGAGGGAGGGGGACGAGAAAGAGGTGGGAGAAAGAGAGAAGCGGGGGGAGAGACAATGGCGGGGAGAGAGAGATGTAGGGGAGAGAGAGAGGTGGTGAAGAGAGAGAGGTGAGTAAGAGAGAGGTGTGGGTGAGAGAGATTGGGGAAAGAAAGAGAGGGGAAGGGAGAGGAGGAAAGTGATAGAGGGGAAGAGAGGGAAGGGCAGAGAGAAGGAGGCGAAAGAGGGGAGTAGGGCCAACGGAGAGGGGGTCGAGGGAGAAGGCGGAGAGGGGGAGAGAGAGGGGGAGAGAGGGGAGAGAGGAGGGGAGAAAGGGGGAGAGAGAGCGGGGAGAGAGAAAGGAGAGAGAGGAGGCAAGGTAGAGGGAGAGAGAGAGGTGAGTGAAACGGGCAGAGAGAGAGGGAGAAAGAGAGTGGAAAGGAAAGGGGGAGAGCGAGCGAGAAAGCGAGGGGTGAGAGAGGGTGACGAGCTAGAGGGGAGACAGAGAGGGTGTGACAGAGAGAGGGGAGGGAGAGGGGGAGAAGAGAGGTGAGAGAGGGGGAGAGAGAGGGGGGTTGAGTGGGGAGATTGAGTGTGGGGAGAGAGGGTGTAGAGAGTGTGGGGAGAGGGGGAGAGAGGGGGCAAGAGTGGGGGAGAGAGAGAGGGAGGGAGTGAGAGGGGGAGGGGGAGGGGGGGAGTGAGATGACAGAGTGAGGGGGTCAAAAGAGGGGGCGAGAGAGGTTGAGACAGGAAGGGGAGAGAGGGAGGGGGCAGAGAGGGAGTGGGAGAGACAAGGAGTGGGGTGAGTGTGGGGGAGAGAGAGGGGGGAGAGAGAGGGGGTGAAAGAGAAAGGTGAGAGTGAGGCAGGAGAGGAGGCAAGAGATGGGGAAAAGAGAGAGGGAGAGAGCGAGGGGAGAGAGGGGTGGCAGAAAGCGGGGGGGGGGGGGGCAGACAGAGAGGGAAGACAGAGAGCCGGGGAGAGAGTGGGGAACAGAGGGGGGAGATGGAGATAGAAGGACACGGAGAGAGGTGAGAGGGAAGATGGAGAGGGGGAGAGAGAGTGGAGAGAGAGAGGAGAGAGAGAGAGACGGGGGGTTAGAGAGACAGGGGTAGAGAGAGGGGAGTATTGAGAAGGATAAAGAGAGAGGGTGGAAAGAGAAGGGGTCGAGAGAGGGGGGCGAGAGAGGGGGACAGGGGGAGTGTGAGAGAGTGAGGGAGAGAGAGTGAGGGCCGGAAAGAGGGAGTGGAGAGAGAGGGGAGAGAGAGGGGAGAGAGAGGTGGTGAGAGAGAGAGGAGAGGCTAGAGGTAAGTGAGTGAGTCGGTGGGGAAGAGAGAGGTCGGGGAGAGAAAGAGGGAGAGAGAAGGGGAGAAGAGGAGAGGAGAAGGGAAGGGGGAGAAGGGAAGGGGGAAGAAGGAGTTGAGAGTAGAGATGGATTAGAGAGAGGAACGGGACAGAAAGGGGTCGAGTGCAGGGGTCGAGAGAGGGGGTTCGAGAGGGGTAGTCGAGTGAGGGCTTTCGAAGGGAGTGGTTGTGAGAGGTGTGTCGTGAGAAGGGGTACAGTGAGGGGGGAGAGAGAGGGTTGAGAGAGGGGGGTCGATAGGGGGAGAGTGAGAGGAGGGGGAGAGAGAGGGGTGAGAGCGTGGGGGAGAGTGAGTGGGGAGAGAGAGTGGGGGCAGAAAGGGGGCAGAGAGAGGGTAGAGATTGGGGAGAAAATGAGCGAGAGTGGAGAGAGAGAGTGAAGGGAGAGAGATGGAGAGAGCGAGGTGCGAGCAAGAGAGATGGGCGAGAGAGGGGTGAGCGAGAGACAGACAGAGAGAGGTGCAAGTGTGAGTGAGTGAGTGAGGGGACGGAAATGAGAGAGAGTCTGAGAGATCGAGAGAGAGTGTGTGCGATAAGGGGACAAGAGAGAGAAAGAGAGAGAGAAAGATAGAAAGAGGGGGAGAGTGAGATAGGGAAAGATACAAGGTGAGCGAGAGAGGCAGAGGAGAGGCACGCGTGGGGGAGAGTCAGGTCGCGAGGGGGAGAGGAGTCAGGTGGAGAGAGAGTGAGTGGGTGAGACGAGAGTGTGTGGGGGAGAGAGAGTGTGAGGAAAGAGAGATGAAGAGAGGGCTGAGAGAGGAGAATAGAGTAGAGGTGAGAGGGTGAGAGATATGATTGGAGTGAGAAGGGATCGAGAAAAGAGACAGAGAGCCTGAGAGAGAGAGAGAGAGAGGAGAGAGAGAGATGGTGGGAATGAAACGAGATGGTTCCTTACGCAGCTCTTTGTCCGTGTCCTGTCTTCCAGGTCTGAATACAGAAGGTCACTAAGCCCCTCTGTGCTGTTTACTGTGAGTGATCTTACCGGCTGCAGGATTTACTGAAGGCTCCAGACCTCCCTCTCCATCTCTGTCTGGCTGACCAAGCCTCTTTGATGCGGTAAAGGACGAGACAGGAGTTAGGAATTCGGCTGAGACAGGAACATCCTGATTACCTGCAGGTGACAGATAAATAGACGAAATGGGAAATTATACTGATGCAGTGAGGTTTACACATGGAGGATCTGGAAAATCCCTGTCTCCATCCCTGGCCTGTGCTGCTGTGTCTCTCTGGAATAGGGAATTCCATTGGCTCAGGATCTGGAGTAGCTGCAAGAGTGAGAGACGCTGACAGAGGCAGCAATTAGACCCACACAGTGAGGGATACCACATGGAGAGATACTGAGTGATATCACCAGTGCAGGAAGGTATCAGGATCACACAATGGTCATGATGAAAGGGTTATGATTCATGCTGCACTGGGATCAGTACTCACTGACGGTTGAACTACGAGTGGGACAGGTGATGGCCTCGTGCTTTTCTCACCCGACTATTCATCCAGATGTTAATGCCGGTGTCCAATATAACCATCTAACTGCTTAATATCCTTTTAGGAAGGAAATCTGTTATAGGCAGCGGGTCTGGCCTACACATGATCCAGACCCAGAGCGATGGGGTTCACTCTAAACTGCTCTCTGTCATCATCCAGCAAGGCACTCAGCTCAAGGGCAGCTCGGGGTGGGCATGCGATGCTGGCCAGCCAGAGACAGCAACATCCCATGAGTGAATTAAACACAACATTGCTGGGAGCAGTGTCCTGGTCAACCATGTCGGTAAGCTCATGGGCAGGACTTTAAACTGACAGAGAGGATGCAGGGCCAGGGTTCAGGTGAAAGGAGCTTTCCAAATCCCAAGAGAAATGGCAATGTAGCTGAAGACAAGCAGAAAGGAACAGGAAGAGACAGAATTTAACTGAAACTGTACATCAGTGAATTGGACTGTGACAATAAATTGTGGAAAGAGTCAATCATAATGTTCTTTTTTGGACTGGGTAAAGTCTCTGCAATAAGGTGGATGGACTGGGGCACAGAGATAAATGAGATTTAGTGGTGACAGGGTGAACAAAAGGGGGAACATGAATATTCTATTGTACACCTCCTTGAGGGGTGTCAGGGAGTGCAGGATGGGTAACCCTGACAGTAATGGGTAACAAAGGCATTACAGAGAAAGCTTTTGGCCTCAGATGATGAAGCTGAATCAGTCTGAATGCAGATTCTGGGTAACACGTGTCAAAAACAGAAGCAGGAGAACAGTTCAGAGGCTGCCAAACAGCATTTCATTGCTCAGACCTGTTACACATTCCAATGAATTCCTGTGTACTGCACAGGCACTGTGATCATTTTGGGAGACTTCAGTCTTTGTATAATCTGGGACAGTCACATCGGCAAAAGGGATGTTTCAAAGAACTTCTCTTTGAATTTTTCTGTCAGTGTTTCTTTGAATAATACATTGTGCAAACGGCCAGATCGACCGTTGGGTGATGACGCTGAGGGAAGGAGTAAAGTCACACTGAGATATCCTCTGGGAAACTGGAGTGTAGTGGAATTCAGCGAGATGATGGATTTTTAAAGTGACCATAAAGCACACCCTACAATCACAACCAAAGCCATTGACATGTGTTTGAGAGGAGAACTGACCAAGGTAAACAGGGGAAACAGTGAAGTGTATGGCTGGAAATGGACAGTACAAAGCATTTCCAGTCATAGAGATGTACAGCACAGAAACAGGGCCTTCGGTCCAACTCATCCACGCCACCCACATATCCTAACATAATCTCATCACATTTGCGAGCACTTGGCCCAAATCCCTCTCAACCCTTCCTGTTCGTATACCCATCCAGATGCCTTTTAAATGCAGTAATTGTACCAGTGTCCACCACTTCATCTGGCAGGTCATTCCATACACACAACACCCTCCACATCAAAACATTGTCTCTTATGTTCCTTTTATATCTTTCCCCTCTCATCCTGAACCTCGGCCCTCCAGTTCTGGACGACCCCACCCCAGGGAAAAGACCTTGTCTGTTAAACCTAACCATGCCTCTCATGGCTTTATAAACCTCCATATGGGTTACCCCTCAGCCTCAGACATTGCAGGGAAAACATCCCCAGCCCATTTAACCTCTCCCTTTCACTCAAATCCTCCAATATTGTCAGCGTCTTTGCAAATCTTTTCTGAACCCTTTCAATTTACACAACATCCTTCCAATAGGGAGGAGACAAGAATTGCATGCAATATGCGAAAACTGGCTGATCCAATGTCCTGTACAGCCACAACATGACCTCCCAACTCCTCTACTCAATGCACAGATCAGTAAAAACAAGCATACCAAACTCCTTCTTCACTATCCTATCGACCCACAATTCTCCATTCAAGGAACAATGAACCTGCACTCCAAGGTCTCTTTGTTCAGAAACACTCCCTGGGACATTCACATTAAGTGTATAAGTCCTGCGAAGAGTTGTTTTTCCAAAATGCAGCAATTCCCATTTATCTAAATTAAACTCCATCTGCCACTCCTCATCCCATTGGCCCATCAGTTCAACATCCCGTTGTAATGTGAAGTAACATTCTTCACTGTCCACTACATCTCCAATTTTGGTGTCATCTGCAAACTTACTAACTATACCTGCTATGTTCACATTCAAAACATTTATATAATTAATGGAAAGTAGTGGACACAGCACCGATCCTTGTGGCACTCCACTGGTCACAGGTCTCCAGTCTGAAAAAACCACCCTCCATAACCACCCTCTGTCTTCTACCTTCGTGCCAGTTCTGTATACAAATGGCTGGTTTTCCCTGTATTCCATGAGATCTATCCTTGCTCTGCAATCTCCCATGTGGAAACATTTCGAACACCCTTACTGAAGTCCAGATTACTCACATCCACCGCTGTGCCCTCATCAATCCTTTTGTTATTTCTTCAAAAAACTCAATATCTTGAGCCATGATTTCCCACGCACAATTCAATGCTGACGATCCCCAATTAGACATTGCCTTTGTAAACACATGTAATTCCTGTCCCTCATGTATCCGTCTCTCAATGTGCCCATGACTGACAACAGGCGAACCAATCTGTAGTTCCCTGGCGTGTCCTTACCACCCTTCTTAAACAGTGGCACCACGTTAGCTCAACCTCCAGTCTTCTGGCACCTCACCTGTGTCTATCGATGATACAAATATTTCAGCAAGAGGCCCAGCAATCACTTCTCTAGCTTCCCACAGAGATCGAGAGTACACCTGACAAGTCCTGGGGATTTATCCACCTTTAACCATTTCAAGACATCCAACACCCCCTCCTCTGTAATATGGACATTTTGCAAGATGACATCATCTACTCCCCAATGCTATTTCACAAACCATCATTCTATTCTATATATTCCATGTCCTTCTCGACAGGAAATACATGTTCGGTATTTTCTCAATCTCCTGCAGCTCCACGTGCAGGCTGTCTTGTTCTTTGAGGGCCCTATTGTCTCCCCAGTGACCCTTTGGCCTTTATGCATTTGTAAAAGATCTTTGGATTCTCCTTAACCCTAATTGTTAAAGCAATCTCATGTCACCTTTTTGCCCTCCTGATTTCCCTCTAACCCTACACAATACTGCAATCTCCCCCTCCCTGTCTGATCCCTACACAACACTGCACTCACCCCGTCCCTGACTGATCCCTACCCAAGACTGCAACCTCCCCCTCCCTGACTGATCCCTACACAACACTGCAATCACCCCCTCCCTGACTGACCCCTCCCCAACACTGTAATCTCCCCCTCCCTGACTGACCCCAACCCAACACTGCAATCTCCCCCACCCTGACGGATCACTACCCAACACTGCAATCTCCCCCTCCCTGACTGACCCCCACCCAACAAAATAATCTCCCCCTCCTGACCCATCTCTCCCAGATCAGGTCAGAGAAATGCAGGTATTAATAATTAATCCTGTCCTTTGTGTATTTGAGCTAAAATGTGTTGCTGGAAAAGCGCAGCAGGTCAGGCAGTTCCAAGGAACAGGAGAACTGACGTTTCGGGCATCAGCCCTTCTTCAGGAAATTCCTGAATAATGGCTGATGCCCGAAACGTCGATTCTCCTGTTCCTTGGATGCTGCCTGACCTGCTGCGCTTTTCCAGCAACACATTTTCAGCTCTGATCTCCAGCATCTGCAGTCCTCACTTTCTCCTTTGTGTATTTGACTGTGGCAACATTGAGAGAACACTATGTGCTGTCAATCGCCAGAGTGTTCGATGGGGTCACTTCGATGAAGCTTTCCTCCAGATCTAAGTCCATTCTCAAACTAATCTGGGATATTTACATGAGAACCGTTTCAGTGATGATTCACTTTGAATCCTTTCTGTGCCTTGCTGTAGATAGCTGGGAACACTGATAACCTGGGCAGGACTGTTCCTGGGAAGTTTGATGGGAGCCAGATTAAATGGAGATTTCTGGGTCCCATTCCTTCTCTTGGAAGTGATAAAGTCCCACAAGTGCACATTGGGATGCTGATGGTTTTGTCCAGTTATTTCTAAAAACAAGGTAAACAACCCAACCAGAATGTTCGGAGTGAGGTGACAGTGCGGGACCACTTTGGAACCTGTGACCATAGTTCTATTAATATTGTAATCATTGTGGAGTGAGACAAAATGTTCCCCAGGTGCTAGTTCTACTCTGGGGCAAAGCACATTTATGGGCGGCACGGTGGCACAGTGGTTAGCACTGCTGCCTCACAGCGCCAGAGACCCGGGTTCAATTCCCGCCTCAGGCGACTCTCTGTGTGGAATTTGCACGTTCTCCCCGTGTCTGCGTGGGTTTCCTCCGGGTGCTCCGGTTTCCTCCCACGCTCCAAAGATGTGCAGGTTAGGTGAATTTGCCATACTAAATTGCCCGTAGTGTTAGGTAAAGGGGTAGATATAGGGGTATGGGTGGGTTGCGCTTCGGCGGGGCGCTGTGGACTTGTTGGGCCGAAGGGCCTGTTTCCACACTGTAAGTAATCTAATCTAATCATATTCTGACGGCGTTAGCCAACAGTTTGCAGGGGTTGCTTTGAGAAGTTTGTTTGCAGCCAAAGGGACCACTGGCAAGTGGAAGTTCTTTAAATGTGGGATAACTATAGTTCAAGATCTGTGAATGTGAAGAGCAAGGTTGGCAGGAATAAGGAACCCTGGATGACAAGAAAAAAAGCAGGCATGGCTCAGGTACAGGCAGCTGGGTCAAGGGAATCCCTGGGGATACATAGGGGACACAAGGGTTTACTGAAGAAGGAAATCAGGAGGGCAGATGACCTTGGCTGAGAAGACTTGGGTGAATCCAAAGAGATTTTTGAAGTATATTAAAGGAAAACGAATAACTAGAGAGAGAATAGGACTCTTCATGGACATGTATATACAGAATCACAAGAGTTATTTCTCCTCTGTGTTGACCGTGGAGAAGCACATGAAGGCTTGGGAAATTGGGGAAGTTAGTGATGATCTCTTGGGGATAGTCCATATCACAGAAGAGGATGTGTTGAATGTATTAGAATGTATGAACGTGGATAAATCTCCTGACCAAATATATGCAACAACACTGCAAGAGGCGAGAGAAGAAGTTGTGGGGTCCCTGACTGATCTTTCTGCACCAACATTCCCCACGGGTGAGGTCCCAGATTTTGGAGGGCAGCAAATGTTGTGCCCTTGTTCGAGAAGGGCTGCAAAGGTAAACCTGGGAACTATAGATCAGTAAACCTAACATCCATGGTAAGTCAATTTCTTGAGAAGATGCTCTGCATTTGTAAATTCAGCATTTAATTGGCAGTAGTCAGCATAGCCTTGTGTGTGGGAGACCATGCCTCACAAATTTGTCAGCGTTCTTTGATGCAGTGATCAGGAAGGTTGACGAGGGCAGGCCAGTACGTGTAGACTCTACAGATTTCAGGAAGGCCTTTCATAAGGTTCCACATGGTACCTTGCTCTGGAAGGTTAGATCACATGGAATCCAGGGGGTTTTGGCAAGCTGAGTACACAATTGGCTTGATGGTAGGAAGCAGAGGGTAACAGTCCGACTGGAGGCCTGTGACTAGTGGTGTGCCTCAGCGGTCATAGAATCATAGAATCGCTCCTCTGTGGAAACAGGCCCTTCGGCCCAACAAGTCTACTGGCCCTCTGAAGATTATCCGACCCAAACCCATTCCCGTACCCTGTTATTCTACATTAACCCCTGACTAATGCAACTTACTTACACATCCGTGAAAACTATAGACAATTGAGCATGGCCAATTTACCTGACCTGTACATCATTGGACTGTGGGAGGAAACCGGAGCACCCGGACGCAGACACGGGGAGAACATACAAACTCAGTTGGGTTGGCATGGTGGCTCAGTGGTTGGCACTGCTGCCTCACAGCGCCAGGGACCCGGGATTGAGCCCAGCCTCGGGTGACTGTCTGTGTGGAGTTTGCACATTCTTCCTATATCTGTGTGATTTTCCTCTGGGTGCTCCGGTTTCCTCCCACAATCCAAAAATGTACAGGTCAGATGAATTGGCCGTGCTATGTTGTACATTGTGCTCGGTGCATTCGTCCAGGGTAAATATTGGGTAGGGAGAATGGCTCTGGATGGATTACTCTTCGGCAGGTCGGTGTGGAATTGCTGGGCCAAATGGCCTGTTCCATACTGTAGGGAATCTAACCCTAGCAGGATCTAACCCACACAGACCTTCCTGTGAGGTTGGAATTGAACTCAGATCCACGGTGCTGTGAGGCAACAGTACCAACCACCGAGCCATTGTGTCGCTGAGCTGGTCAGTGCTAGGCCCATGGCTGTTTGTTATCTAGATCAATGATTTGGATGAGGATGTTTAAGGCATGATTAGAAAGTTTGCAGATTACACTAAAATAAGTGAGGAAGATTCTCAGCAATTGCAACAGGACCTTGATCAGCTGGGGAATTGGGCTGAGAAATGGCAAATGGTGTTTAATATAGACAAGGGCGAGATCTTGCATTTTGGAAAGTCACATCAAGACAGGGGTTTCATGGTTAATGGTAGGGCCGGAAGGAGTGTGGTGGAACTGAGGGACCTTCGATTTCAGGAGCACGGCTCTCTGAACTCAAGGAGTCATGGCAGAGAAAAAGGTTTTTGGCACACTGGGCCCTTCACCAGTCAGGGCATGGAATATCGAAGTTGGGAAGTTCTGTTGTAGTTTTGCAGGATGTTAGTGAGGCCGCACTCGGAGCATTGTGTTCAGTTTTCCCCGCCTTGCTATCGGAAGGATGTTATTAAACTGAAAAGAGTGCAGAAGAAAATTACAAGGATGTTTCCAGAACTCAACTAGACAGATATAGAGAGAGTTTGGACAAGCAAGGACATTTTCTTTCATGTGTAGGAGACTGAGGGGTGTCCTTATAGAGGTGTATAAGATAATGGGAGGCATGGATAGGGTGAATGCACTCAGTCTTTATCCAAGGCTTGGGGAATCGAGGACGAAAGAGCATCAGTTTAAGGTGAAAGGGGAAAGAAGAAAAGGGAACCTGAGGGCGAATGCTTTTACCCAGAGGTACACATATGAAATGAACTTCCAGCGGAAGTGGTCAAGGAGGATACATTTGATAACATTTAAAAGGCATTTGGACAAATACATGGAGCGGAAAGTATTGGAAGGATATGGGCCAAGTGCAGGGAAACGGGGTTAGTGTGGATGGACCAATTTGGACCAAAGAGCCTGTCTCCATGCTGTAGAACTCTTTGACTCTATGAAAATACCCAGGTGTCCCATAATACAGAAGCAGCCAAAGCAATAGGAACACGAGCCGGTACAAATGTGAAACAGTCCTGCAGAATTTCACAGGAAACCAGCCTGGCCTTGCATTGAAGGATTCCTGGCACAGGAGCAATGGTGAGATGCCCATAGAGAACCGGGGAAGGAAGCTGGAAAGCTCACTCCACTGCCTATAGCCTGGAGGACCCCCCACTGTGATAAGGCAGCTGGGATCCTGTCACCCCAGGGAAAACTACAGGCTGTGACCGAGCTCGGTCTCCCACACAATGAGCAGGACAGAACGTTGCAGGAAAATCTCACCCATATGGGACTACTCCAGTTACAATTGGGAAGAGCCCAATCCAGTGAAAGGAGGGTCTCTGGGAATGGGGAGGCAGCCCCAGGTTACATTGACAATCTGGAAGGACAGTGTATGAGCTCCAAACAGCTGCATGTGTCCTCAACACCTGCAACATGGAGCAACACACATCAGGCCCCAGTAGGAAATGCGAGGAGCAAATACAATCCCTAGAGAACGAGGATTCCTCCCAGAATGGGATAATGTGTGCCTTTGGGGTTCTATCTCCCCAGGGAGATAACGACAGTCCCCACACTGACACATCCACACCCGCTCATAGATGGGGAATCCCACTGCCTGTCTCCCTGGTAACTGCACCTTTTGCCCCCAGTTCTGGCCCACAGCCGAACTCAGAGTCCATGAATCCTGTGGTTACCCAGAGTCAAACAGCCGCTGGTCTCACTCCATACACAACAGCCGTTCCAGCCACCCAGCTGGTGGGCAGCACTAAAAAGGCCAGTCTGTTTGATCCTGTCTCAAACACAGATACATTTTTGGTTGAGACAGACTGACTGTCATACATGGACTGGATGCTGACAAAAAAAATAAATTAATCACCCTGTGACTTTGTCCACCAGGCCATTCAGCCCTCGCTGAGGGACAACAGTGAAGAAGGGGCATCCATGATGAAATGAAGGCAGAGGTCCTTAATGCTCGACAAAAGCCCCATCCCGGATTAGTGACAAACAGCGGAAATATTTGTTTCAGTAGAACACCCACACTAACATGTCTCACTGTCAGTTACAGCAGCTCAACAAGGGCTGGGTTAATGACAGCTGCAAGGAAACTTTCGGTGGGGCACTGGGCATGGTGCGAGGGATTCCAATCATCCCAAGTGACAATGTTAGGATGGGGATCTTTGAAGTCGAAAGTATCGGAATTACATTAAAGAAGGTAATTGGATGGGTTATCATGATACCCTCCCACATGCTGTGGAGATGGAGGCGACATTGACAGGGACCACACTTCCGTAAATGTGAAGGAACACGTCATACCACAGCATTCTCACCGCCTGTCATTAAAGAATTCAGCTCCGCTCACATCAAGCTGTGGTCCTAACTGCACTCACCTTGATATATCTCGGGATACTGGTGGTTAGGATTGCAGGCTGTAACAGATGGGTACGATCATGGTGAATAATGCCCGGATACACCCCCAGCGACTGGAAGGAAGATGGAACTCCCCGGGTGATCACCTTAGTTTCATTCATTTGCAGTGTTTGAGTGTTCCTGGCTGGGCCCAGTATTGATTGCCTGTCCGTAGCTGCTCGGGAGCTGGTTTTGGTGGTGAGCTGCCTCCTTGAACTGTTGCAGGCGGTGGACCCACAATGTCCTTCGGGAAGGTATTCCTGGAGTTTGAGCCAGCAGGTCTCATTCCCTTGATTTATTCTGCTCACCGGATGTTGGCTATGCATCACAATTCTGTATGGATTCTCAGAATGGAATATGTTTTGTCGAAACAGTTAGGATGGCTAGTCACTCAGTGGGTAGCACTGTTCCCTCTCAGCGCCAGAGACCTGGGTTTGATTCCACTCTTGATTGACTGTCTGTGTAGAGTTTGTACATTCTCCCTGCATCTGTATGGGTTTTCTCACACTGTTCAATGGTGGGCATTTTTGACAGATTGCCCGTCGTGTCGAGAGATATTCAGGTTAGCTGGAATAACCATGGGGTTTCACAGATATCATCAGGGGATTGATCTGAGTTGGATTCTCTTCAGAGGGTCATTGTGGACTCGATGGGCTGAAGGGCCTGTTTCTGCTCTGTAGGGATTCTATGATATCTCTTATCAAACATATGACAATCAGTTTGACCAATGTACAAAATGGCTTTCGCACAAATAGCAGGCTACTCTGACAACAAACATAACCAGCTTTTAAAATTAGGTTTATAATTCATTGCATAAACTTCTTTCTATTCAAAAAAACTAGGTGGGAAATGGGGAATGAGTGAAATGTTGCTGCCTCCTTGCTAAAACACAGATAGACAGCCAAGTGATGATGGGTATATTGGATAAGTTATACTCCCAAATCACAAAAGCCAGACAGCAGCCAGATGGTTATCCCATCAGCATAATGTAAACGGCAACAGTTCCCCTGGGCAGACATATGCCTAACAACGTCTCCACCAAACAAAAGAGGGCCCAGACAGGAGGGTACCGGGTCCTGTTACACAAAGAAACTAACGGGAACAAGCCATCCAAATGATTAGCAACGCTTCAAACTATTTACTGATTCTCCGAATTGGCCAGAAGTATAGAAAATTCTGGGAAACCATCCAAAAATGAACAAAAGCAGGATTCACCTGCAAACTGATCTCTTGAATTTTCTGGAGGCTTTCTGAGGTGACAAACATGGCAAGGGACAGAGACCAGCTCACCATCCAGAGAGAGGGTGAGAGAGAGGGAGCGAGACAAGCTGAAGGAAACCCCAGGAGCATGGGAGAGAGGGAGAGTGAAAAACCATTGAGAGAGAGAGAGCTGGAACCAACTGGAATACTGAGTGTCATCCCTTCAGTCTGTCCATGCTTTAACGCCTGTTTGTCTCAGTCTGACTTCCCCTTCTCTCTTTGTCCTTCTCTCTCCCTGTCTGTCTCTTTCTCTCAATCTGCCTTTCTCTCACACCCTCCCTCTCACTGTCTGTCTCTGCCCCATCTTTCTCTCATCCACCTTCTCAATCCCCACTCGCTCTACCTTTATCTCTTTTTCTCCCCCTCCCTTTCTCTTTTCCTTTATTTCAGACCTGAAAGTGCTCACCCAATTTTGACCCCCCCAAAACATTTGCCCCTCATTTTAACACTCCTCCCAAATTATATCCTTCCCCAAATATCTTCCCTCCCAAATACCTACCTTACCCACTGTGCCCCCCTCAAATATTTTGCTGCCGATCAACATTGCTGTGAGCCCCACTCCCTGGGGCAGAGGATGATGAGTGGAAAAGTGTGGAGCTGGAAAAGCCCAGCAGGTCAGGCCTGAATCATCGACTCTCCTGGCTGACCTGCTGTGTTTCCCCAGCTCCACACTTTGTAACTCTGACTCTCCAACATCTGCAGTCCTCACTTTCTCACACCGGTAAACGAATCTGGGTTGACTGACTCGCCTGGGACGATTTTAATGTACAGCAAGATCCCAGTCCGAGAATTACAGAAGGTTTGTATCACAGATGGAGTCCTTTCTGCCCATCATCCCCCTCACCCATTAAATGATCTTGGTCCGGTTCAGGATCCTCAGAATTGGCCCCTGAATGGCCTCATTGACTATCCTTCCTGTGGAGACCTCTTCTCCACCCTGTCTCAGATTTTGCATCACATGCTATCCCTCCATCCATCTCTCTCTGACAACAGCCCCTCCTTTCTCCACCAACCCCAAAACCCAACAAACCCTCCCCCTGTCTCTGGCTGTCCCACTCTCTCCTTGTCTCCCACTCTCCCCCTTCCCATGCAGACTCACAGCCCCTCAGCTGGAGGACATAGTGCAGAGACTAACTCACCTTTTGACTGACTGCTATGATGCACAGCAAGAACCCACTCTGAAACCATCGCCAAGTACACACACTGTCCTTCTCCCTCAATATATGCCCTTCTCTCTCTCTCTCTCTCTCCCTGTCTCTCTCAATCTGTCCTTTTCTCACTCCACCTCCTTGACTCTTCCTGCCCATTTCTCTCTCTCCACTTTCTCCATCTCCACTCGCTCCATGTCTCTCTCTCTTTTTATCACTCTCCGTTTCTCTTTCTCTTCTTCTCTATTTCAGACGCACTCAGAAAAATACTTCATGTTCCTTCCACTCACCCGCTCCCCGCAGAGAGGGTAAAACCTGGGAGAGAGTAGGCACTGAGGCAAGCTCTTCCCAATGCCCCTTCCCCCAGTCACTGGGACAGAGCAGAGGGGTCCAGGGAGAAAGAGGGAAAGAAACTACAGGAGAAAAAGAAAGATGGATGGACAGACAGTGAGAGGGAGGGAGAGAACAAGAGAAAGACAGGCAGGCAGAGGGGGGTAGAGGATGTGAGAAGAACTGAGAGAGAGCAGGACAGTGACGGACAGAGAGAGACAGAGTGAAACAACACGAAGAGAAATACAATGTCAGACAGATACAAAGTGAAAATGTGGAGAGAAAGAAAGGGGATAGAAATTCAGGCAGACAGCAAGACAGAAATCCCAGGGAGAGATATAGAACAGGGAGAGAGAGAGGAGTTGCAACAGCAGAGAGATAGAGCTGAGAGAGTGGGGTGGTGGTGGGGGCTGTGATGTTGCTAGAGTGATGTACAGACAGGAATAGCAAGATCCCACAGAGCTGAGAGACAGATGCAGAGAGAGATGAGCAAGGTGTTAGTTTTTTGAAAGACTGAATGATCAAGCCATTCCTGAAATACCTGGTGAGGTGACAAAGGGGGAAGGGAATCTACTGGGAATTGTAAACAGGACAGAGATGTGAAGGATGTTGAGAGATAGGGATTGAAGGAAAGATGTGGGAGAGAGAACTGGGAACACAAAAATAGACGTGAGAGCTGCAGAGAGAGAGAGAGAAGCCGTGAAATCTGTGGGATCAGATGCCTCTCTAGCCTTTTGCTCCTTTCTCTCTCCCCGTTCCCACAGACGGCCTGAATCTCCTGTTCATATTTCGGATGGTCTTATGTTCTTAACTCTATCTCCCAGCTCTTGGCCCCCACACTGGAGGTTATGACTCCCCAAGGCCCTGATCTGTAGAGGGCTGCACTCTTCCGTGAGTCTCGGGGGGAACCGGCCTGATTTGGATTGGAGTTGCAGCCTCTCAGTGAGAAGTGAAATCTCCTCGAGATTCCCCTCAGTCTCTCACTGTAAGGTGGAGCAGGCCAGTCTCGGGGAAGCAAACAGCAGGCCAGGTCTGCTCTGTCCTCCAGCTCCATTTCAGAAGGCCACATGGGAGGGGCTTGTTTCCTTCATCAGCTTCCCGTGCTTTCCCTTCTGGGTTAGGGTGGGGGCTGAATGGCCTTGCTCCTGGCTCTTATTGAGGTGCAGGCTGGCTATGATTGGGTTATACAGGACATGCCCCTGGAGTGAGGTCAGTTAGCACAGTTGGCTGGACAGTTAGCTTACCACACGAGCTGAAGTTACTCTGAAGGACTCTCCTTCCCAACCTCTCCCCTCAGCTGGGCCATGGTGACCCTCTGATTAAAACACCACCAGACACCGCTCTGTCATGAGGAGCTGTCCCATGCTCTGGTAAGACTATGGTGACATTACATTGGTTTGTACCTGGAGCATTGTGTGCAGGACTAGTCACTGCATTGCCAGAGGGATGTTAATGTGTGGGGAAGGTTTACTGGATGAATCCCTACTGGAATGAAAAGCAATCTCTTTCCCCCAGTTAAGCCACCCTGACAGATTTTGAGTCTTTGGAGACACAAGGACCAATTCACCTGAAACAGCAGCTGGGCACAAAATAAGACTGGCTAGTTTACACACACACACACACACACACACACACACACACACACACACACACACACACACACACACACACACACACACACACACACACACACACACACACATACACACAAACTCTCAGACAGACACATACATAAACATATAACCCCTCTCTCACACACACAGACACACAGAGATACACACACATGCACTCTCTCTCACACAAACAGACAGACACTCGCTCTCTGTCTCTCTCTCACACACAGGGATACACATTCACACAACCACGATTACTGTACAAACATGGAGGAAGGTTCAATGGAGAGATTACTTCTCTTCGGACTGAACCCTGATCTCGCATGATGACTGCTCTAGGGAGACAGACAGCAACTGCAAATGACTTGTTGGATCTTCCTGTGCACCACGTCTTGCATCGACAGTGTTGGTCTGTTTGGGTGCCTTCTTTTCTAGAGAGTCTCCAAGCAACAA
Source organism: Chiloscyllium punctatum (assembly GCF_047496795.1). Classification (NCBI taxonomy): domain Eukaryota; kingdom Metazoa; phylum Chordata; class Chondrichthyes; order Orectolobiformes; family Hemiscylliidae; genus Chiloscyllium; species Chiloscyllium punctatum. Next base: position 57,998,230 of record NC_092766.1, read on the forward strand.
GTGACCATAGATTGACAACAGTTTTCCTCCAATCCATGTTTAAGACACATGGTGATGTTATTTTTCAATGTTTGTTTAAAACGATCTGAATCTTCTAAAATGGACGTGGCCTCCATCCCAAATTGCGAGACCAGTGTGCCTTGCGGACCCTGAGGGAATGATCAGTGAAGTGTATCTGTACCTTCCTACATTCTGCACCTTGTACCACCAGATAGTGCTCCCCTATACCTCAGAAAGCACCACTCCATTGTGTTTACCCACAATGCCCCTCAGACAGTACCTCCACAAAATATTCACACCCTTAACACCTCAGAACACAGCCCAGCCCAACTCTCAGACTGCATTCATCCACAAACCCCTTCAGATTGTAAGGACCCACATCCACTGCAGTCCAAGTTTGGAGCCCTGGTCCTCAGAACATTATTGGGTCTCTTGATTAATCATTGAATTCCTGCAGTGTAAAATCACGCCATTCAGCCCATCAGGTCCACATCGGCCGTCTGAAAGCATCCCACCTACACTCAACTCTCCATTCTATCCCTGTAATGTTGCATTTCCCATGGCCACCCCACCTAATCAGCACATCTTTGGATTGTGGGTAGAAACTGGAACACCCAGAGGAAACCCACAGATACAGGGAGAATGTGTAAACTCCACACAGACAGTGGCTGGGAGCTAGAATCAAAGTTGCATCCTTGGTGCTGTGAGGAGCAGTGCTAACCACTGAGGTACCGTGTTGTCCTGTCACCCTGGATGTCATGTCATCTTACCTTTTACTAACCAGTCTCCCATGTGAAACCTTCTCATCTATCTTCTCAGTCAACCCTTCAAAACCTCTATCAAGTTGGATAAACCATTTCCACAAGCCATGCTGACCATCCCTAATCAATTCTTGTTTTTCCAAACGCCTGTAAGTTGTCTCTCAGAATGCCCTCCAACAGCTTACCCACCACTGCCATCAGGCTCATAGCTCCATAGTTCAATGGCTGTTCCTTGTAGCCTTACTTCAAAATGGCACATCATTAATCACCCTCCAGTCTTCAGGCACCTCACCCGTTGCCACTGATCGGTCCATCTGACAAGGCCATCTCCATCCTTCTGTAATCTAAGGCGATCATCCTCAGTATTTATCACCCAACCAATCTTCATATCATTCATGAACCCAATGATTAACCCTCCACCATTCAAATCTAAATCTTTTCTATCAACCACATCAGCAAGACCCCAACAGTGAGACATGAACAGACAGAGATTTCTAATTGGGCCATCACTTTCTGCTTCCTGCCACTCAGCATTCTGTGCCAAATTCCTTGCATCTTGAGTTTTTATGTTCACTATCAGTTTCCAGTATGTGTCCTGATAAAAGCCTTACTGACCTCCCAGCAGGCGACAGGAAAGCATTGCCCTTATTTACGCACCTGATCACCTCCTTAAAAAGTGCAATCCCATTGGTCAGACCTGACCCCTACTTAACAGAAACATTCTGACTGTTCTTCATGAACTCCAGTCTCTTTAAATGCTGATTAATTCTATCTCCCAAAATTGCTTCCAACAGACGTCCCACCCACGATATTAGCCTGACTGGCCTGTAGCTGCCTGATTTCTCCCATGCTCCCATGCTCATTCATTTAATTGTATCACAGAGCATCTCCAAGATTTCATATCAAACCTGTCCCAATGAGCGCTGACAAAATGCATCTATTCACTATAGCCTCTGGGTCCATGCACAAATTCTCACTGTGTTTCTGTCATTATCAATTCACCCTTAATATCTCTGTAAGGTACATTCAGAATTCTATTTCCCCTCTTAGCATTCCTCTCTCCCAGGCAATTAGCCTGTGATACGATTTGGAGGAGTGTGGGATGTCATTCTGGATGTGGATTAGCATTGGGAAGATCAGAAATAAGGAGCACACGACTGTGCTGAGTGTGGAGCAGTGGGATTCATTTGAGATGACCACACGGAAGCTGAGGAATAAACCTCAGGCCTGCAGCATGAAAATATCCCTTTGAGCTGGCAGGTCAGTCACACGAAACAAAAACTCCAACGCTGGGAAAAGCGGGTGGAACCTCTTCAGGTTCAATATCCAATTAAAGACGGTCTGTTTGAACACAGTCTCTGGAATCTGGACATGGGAATCATTGCTGAGCAGGGTATGTAGGAAGCAGAGGTAGAAATATACTGAACAATTTCAGATATTCCTCTTAGACCACAAAACATGGGAGCAGAAATTAGGCCATTCAGCCCATCTGATAGTATGGCACTCAGTCAGTACTGACTCTCTTACGATGCAGGTATCCACCAGACTGATGCGCTGACAGTGCAGCGCTCCCTCAGTACTGAACCTCTGACCGTACAGCGTTCCCTCAGTAATGATCCCCTGACAGTGTGGCACTCCATCAGTCCTGACCCTCTGACAATGCAGCGCTCCCTCAGTACTGATCCTCTGACAATGCAGCGCTCCCTCAGTGCTGACCTTCTGAAAGTGCAGCACTGCCCCCAGATTGACCCTCTGACATTGCGGCAATTCCCCATTACTGACCCCCTGATAGCGCAGCACTCCCTCAGTAGTGACCCTCCGACAGTGCTGCGCTCCCTCAGTAATGACCCTCTGACAGTGCTGCGCTCCCTCAGTAATGACCCTCTGACAGTGCAACATTTCCACAGTATTGATTCTCCGACAGTGCGACACATCTGCAGTGCTGACTCACTGAAGTGCGCAGCCCTCCCTCAAACTGACCCTCTGACAGTCCAGCACTCCCTCAGAACTAACCTTCTGACAGTGCAGCACTCCCTCAGTACTGACCCTCTGACAGTGCAGCACTCCCTCATTCCTGACCCTCTGACAGTGCAGCACTCCCTCAGTACTGATCCTCTGACAGTGCAGCACTCCCTCAGTACTAACCCTCTGACGGTGAAGCACTCCCTCAGTACTGACACTCTGATGGTGAAGCACTCCCTCCATGCTGACAATGTGGCAGTGCAGCACTTCCTTGGTCCTGCGCCCCTGATAGTGCAGCGATCTCTCTGTACTGACACTCCAACAGTGCAGCACTCCCTCAGCACTGATCCTTTCACACTGCAGCACTCCCTCAGAAGGGAGCCGCTAACGCCACAGCATTCCCTCAATACTGACACTCTGACTCTGCAGCACTCTCTCTGTACTGACATTTCTACAGCGCAGCACTCCCTCAGTACTGACCCCCTGACGGTGCAGCACTCCCTCAGTACTGACCCTCTGACAATGCCGCTCTCCCACAGTAAAGACCCTCTGACAGTGCAGCACTCTCTCCGTACAGACCCTCTGACAGTGCAGCACTCTCTCCGTACAGACCCTCTGACAGTGCAGCACTCCATCCGTACAGATCCTCTGACAGCGCACCACTCCCTCAGTACTGACCCCCTGACGGTGCAGCACTCCCTCAGTACTGACCCTCTGACATTGCAGCACTCCCTTAGTACTCACCCTCTGACGGTGCAGCACTCCCTTAGTACTGACCGTCTGACGGTACAGCACTCCCTCAGTACTGACCCTCTGACAGTGCAGCACTCCCTTGGTATTGGCCCTCTGACAGTGAGACTCCCCCTCAGTACTGTTCCTAGGACACTGCAGCACTCCCTCTGTACTGACCCTCTGACAGTGAGGCATTGCACGTATACTGACCCTCCCACAGTGTGGCGCACCTTCATACTGACTTTAAGACAGTGCGGCGCATCCTCTGATCATTCAATATTCCCTCAGAACTGACCCTCTGACACTGCAACAGCCCCCTGGGCCCTGACGGTGCTGCAATCCCTTAGTACTGACCCTCTGACAGTGCTGCAATCCCTCAGCACTGGTCCTTTGACACTGCAGCACACCCTCAGAAATGACATTCTGACACAATAGCATTCCCTCAGCACTGACATTTCTACAGTGTGGCATTCCCTCGGTACTGACCCTCTGATAACATGGCATTCCCTCAGTACTGACCCTCCGACAGAGCATAACTCCCTCAGTACTGACATTCTGATATTGCGGCACTGCCTCATTCCTGCACTTCTGATAATCCAGCACTCCCTCAGTGCTGACCCTTTGGCAGTGCAACACTCCCTCAGTACTGACCCTCTGTAACAACACTCCCTCAGAGCTGACACACTGACCGTGTAGCGCTCCCTCAGTAATGACCCTTTGAGTGTGCATCACTCTCTCAGTACTGACCCTCTGGCAATGCAGCAATCACTCAGTACAGTCTGTCTGACACATAGAGTGGAGCTCCCTCAGTACTGACCCCCTCACAGCGCGGTGATCCCTCAGTACTGACCCCCTCACAGCGCGGTGATCCCGCAGTACAAAATCTCCTCAGAGTGCGGTGCTCCCTCAGTTCTAACCCTTTCACAGTGCAGCGCTACCTCAGTAGTAACCCTCTCACAGTGCGACCCTCTGACAGCATGGCCATCCATTCGTACTGACTCTCAGAGACTGCGCACTTCATCATTACTGACCCTCTCACTGCACAGCAATCCCTCTGTCCTGACTCTCTGACAATGCAGCACCCCCTCCACACTGACCCTCTGACAATGCTGCACTCCCTCCATACTGACCCTCTGACAATGCTGCACTCCCTCCATACTGATCCTCTGTCAATACAGCACTCCCTCCACACTGACCCTCTGATAGTGATGTACTCCATCAGTACTGACTCTCTGACAGTGTGGAAGTGGCCCTATACTGACCCTCCGACAGTGTGGCCCAATCTCAGGACAAAACCTCTGACAGTACAGCACTCCCTCAGTACTGACTCATTGGCAATGTCGCACTCCCTCAGTACTGACCCATTGACAGTTTAGCACTCCCTCAGCACTGACCCATTGACAGTGTAGCACTCCCTCAGGACTGACCCATTGACAGTGTAGCACTCCCTCAGTACTGACCCATTGACAGTGTAGCACTCCCTCAGTACGAACCCTCTGGCTCGGTCCAGCACCTCTGAGAGTCCAGCAGTGCCTCGATACTGACCATCTGACAGTGTAGCACTCTCTCTGTACTGACCCTCTGACAGTGTGGCACTCCCTCTGTGCTGACCCTCTGACAGTATGGTGCTCCCTCAGTACTGACCCTCTGTCATTTTTAACCCATCCTTTGCTTCTCCATTACGCTGATTTCAACACAGGTAAAGAAACAGAGTTAGTGACCATCCACCTTGACCCTGTTATAAAACTTATTTTCAAATGTGGCTTGCATGTGATTCACACACCCTCTAATGGTTGCCTGGAAGGTGTACTCTCCTGCTGCAGTCCTTGGCTGTCCCACAGTGATGTTAGGGAGGGATATTCAGGATTGTGACCTGAACCATGTAAAGAGCTCTCTTACTGGAGTGCCTTTTTAAAGTTGGGAAGTTAATATAGACCAGGAGGACCCGAGAGCTGCTGTCTTGTCAGAGAGAGAGGCCTGGTGTGTCACACACCTCAGGTGAGGGGCGAGGTTGAGAAGCTGGGGCCTTCATGGTAATTTCAGACATGATAGAGATTGAGCCAACAATGTTGGCATCACGAACCTGTTAGCTGAGGTAACTGACCCCCCTTTGTAGCAGAGGGATTCAATCCTTTTAATAGAGCAAGCTTGCGAATTCAACACTAAAATAAACTTGTACGGACGCGCTGGAGACCTGATACATCAATACAGAGATTGCTGAAGAAGCTAAGCATGTCCGGCAGCATCTCTGAGGGGAGGGGGAGAAAGAGACAGATAGAGTTCATCTTTCAATCCATTGATTTCTGCGGGAAAGTTCCTTCAGAACAGACCGTTTTGAGGAAGAGTCACTTGGAATGCGAATTGTTCCTCTCTCTTCACGGTTGCTTCCTGCTGAATTGTGCTGAATTTCCCCACCATCTGTTTCCTTGAGAACTTGATCTTATTCAAGTGTCACTGAGTAATTCAGTCTGTGTTCAATGCCCTGAGGCTGCTTCTGCTGAAAGTTGACAAACAGGTTTAAGGCTTTGTAAGGTATTGTATTCGGAGGGCGGTGTACATGGGAGAACAGATCCAGAACACAGGCACACCGAAATGTTAGGTCTGAGCTGTTCCTTCTGAACTAACATCACAAAATTACATTGATAAGGATCTTTGTGAAGTGCCTTTGTCAAGTGACCCTTCCTCAAAACGATCTGTTCTGAAGGAACTTTCCCGCAGAAATCACTGGATTGAAAGGTGAAATCCCTGTCTCTTTCTCCCTCTCCCTTCAGAGATGCTGCCGGACATGCTGAGCTCCTACAGCAATCTCTGTATTGCGGTTTCAGGTCTCTCGTGCGTCCGTACAGATTGATTTTAGTGTTGAATTCGCAAGCTTGCTCTATTAAAAGGATTGAATCCCTCTGCTACAAAGGGGGGTCAGTTACCTCAGCTAACAGGTTCGTGATGCCAACATTGTTGGCTCAATCTCTATCATGTCTGAAATTACCATGAAGGCCCCAGCTTCTCAACCTCGCCCCTCACCTGAGGTGTGTGACACACCAGGCCTCTCTCTCTGACAATACAGCAGCTCTCGGGTCCTACTGGTCTATATTAACTTCCCAATGTTAAAAAGGCACTACAGTAAGAGAGCTCTTTACATGGTTCAGGTCAAAATCCTGGAGCTCCCTCCCTAACATAACTGTGGGACACCCAAGGACTGCTGCAGGAGAGTACACCCCACCCCCACCTTCCAGGCAACTATTAGAGGGTGTGGGAATCACCTACAAGCCACATTTGAAAATAAGTTTTATAACAGGGTCACGGTGGATGGTCACTAACTCTGTTTCTTTACCTGTGTTGAAATCAGCGTAATGAAGAAGCTAAGGGTCGGTGGAAAATGACAATGATGGCCTTTCGTAGGTTGGGGTTTATTAGAGTTTGTATGGACAGTATGAATGTTGGATCACTTATTCAAGGGCATGCAGGTAGCTGCCAGAGGAAGTGATGGGGGCTGGTATAATTGCGACATTTCAAAGGCATCAGGATGAATCGGTGTAAAGGAAGGTTTTAGAGGGATATCAGCCAAATGCTAGCAAATGGAATGAAATGAGATGAGAATATCTGTTTGGTACGGATGAGTTGGACAGGAGGGTCCATTTCCAAGCTCTGCATCTCTGTGACTCTGTGCGTCTGAATAATCTATTGCAGAGAGTTTCAGACAGGGCTTGGTTCGTGTGTCTCTCTCATGCTTCCTCAGATTCTGCAAACCCTATGTCTCCATATTTCCCAAGAAATAAAGAGGGTCAGTACCGAGAGAGTGCTGCACTGTCAGATGGTCAGTACTGCGGGAGTGCTGCACTGTCAGAGGGGTCAGCACTGAAAGAGTGCTGCACTATTAGAGGCTCCTTACTGAGGGAGCGCTGCACTGTCAGAGTGTCAGTACTGAGGGAGTGCCACACTGTCAGATGGTCAGTACTGAGGGAGTGCTGCACAGTCAGAGGGACGGTACTGAGGGAGCGCTGCACTGTCAGAGGGTCAGAGTGTCATTACTGAGGGAGTGCTGCACTGTTAGATGGTCAGTACTGAGGGAGTGCTGCACAGTCAGAGGGTCAGTAGTGAGGGAGTGCCAGACTGTCAGAGGGTCAGTAGTGAGGGAGTGCCAGACTGTCAGAGGGTCAGTACTGAGGAGTGCTGCAATGTTAGAAGGTTAGTACTGAGGGAGTGCCACATTCTCAGAAAATCCTTACTACGACAGCGCTGCATTGTTAGAGTGTCCTTACTGAGTGAGCGCTGCACAGTCAGAATGGTCAGTACTGAGGGTATGCGGCACTATCAGAGGGGTCAGTACTGAGGTAGTGCCACACTGTCAGAATCTCAGAGCTGAGGGAGGTCTACCCTGCCAAAGAGTCCATGCTGAGTTAGTGTTACACTCCCAAAGGGTCAGTACTGAGGGAGTGCTGCACTGTCAGAGTGCCAGTACTGAGGGAGTGCTACACTGACAGAGTGTCAGTAATGAGTGAGTGACACACTGTCAGAGAGTTAGTACTGAGGGAGTACCACACTGTCAGTGAGTCAGTACTGAGGGAGTGCCACACTGTCAGATGGTCAGTACTGAGGGAGTGCTGCACTGTCAGAGGGTCAGTACTGATGGGGTGCCACACATTCAGACGGTCAGTACTGAGGGAGTGCTGCACTGTCAGAGGGTCACTACTGAGGGAGTGCTGCACAGTCAGAGGTTCAGTCCTGAGGGATTGCTGCACTGTCAGAGTGACAGTACTGAGAGAGTGCCACACTGTCAGAGGGTCAGTACTGAGGGAGTGCTGCACTGTCAGAGGGTCAGTACTGAGGGAGTGCTGCAATGTCATAGGGTAATTACTGAGGGAGTGCTGCACTGTCAGAGGGTCAGTACTGAGGGAGTACCACACTGTCAGAGTGTCAGTACTGAGGGAAGGCCACACTGTCAGAGTGTCAGTACTGAGGGAACGCCACACTGTCAGATGGTCAGTACTGAGGTAGTGCTGCACTGTCAGAGGTTCAAATTGAGCGAGTGCCACACTGTCAGAGGGTCAGTACTGAGGGAGTGCCACACTGTCAGAGGGTCAGTACTGAGGGTGTGCCATACTGTCAGAGTTTCAGTACTGAGGGAGTGCCACACTGCCAGATGGTCAGTACTGAGGGAGTGCTGCACTTACAGAGGGTCAGTACTGAGGAAGTGCCGCACTGTCAGAGTGTCAGGACTGAGGGAGTGCTGCACTGTCGGAGGGTCTGTAATGAGGGAGTGCTGCACTGTCAGACGGTCAGTTTGTGGGAGGGCTGCACTTTCAGAGGGTCAGTACTGAGGGAGTGCTGCACTATCAGGGAGTCAGTACTGAGGGAGTGCCACATTGTCGGAGGGTCAGTACTGAGGGAGTGCCACACTGTAGCGGGTCAGTAGTGAGGGAGTGCCACACTGTCAGACCATCAGTACTGAGTGAGTGCCACACTGTCAGGGGGTCAGTACTGAGCGAGTGCCACGCTGTCAGAGGGTCAGTACTGAGGGTGTGCTGGACTGTTAGACTGTCAGTTTGTGGGAGTGCTGCACTTTCAGAGGGTCAGTACTGAGGGAGTGCTGCACTGTCAGGGACTCAGTACTGAGGGAGTGCTAATGAGAGAAACACAGTGAGAATTTGTGCATGGACCCAGAGGCTACAGTGAATGGATGCATTTTGTCAGTGCTCATTGGGACAGGGTTGATATGAAATCATGGAGATGCTGTGATACAATTAAATGAATTAGCATATATAGAGAGAGAGATGGTTCTGAGTGGTCTGGCCTTCTTACAACCCAATAAATCTCCAAAGACGGTGGAAATGTATCTCAGTTTACCGAATGAGGTGATGGAGTTAGGAACAGGGACACTTGCAAACATTTTAAAATCCCCTCTGGCCACAGGAGAGGTGTCTTCGGACTGACCATGTGGTACTGCTATTCAAGAAGGAGCATGAGACATACCAGGCAGCTTCAGGCCAGTCAGGCTAATATCGTGGGTGGGACGTCTGTTGGAAGCAATTTTGGGAGATAGAATTAATCAGCATTTAAAGAGACTGGAGTTCATGAAGAACAGTCAGAATGGTTGTGTTAAGGGGAGGTCATGTCTGACCAATGGGATTGCACTTTTTAAGGAGGTGACCCCGTGTGTAAGTAAGTGCAATACTTTGCTGTCGTCTACTTGGAGGTCAGTAAGGCTTTTATCAGGATCCATATTGGAAACTGATAGAAAACATAAAAGCTCAAGATGCAATGAATTTGGCGCAGAATGCTGAGTGGCAGGAAGCAGACAGTGATGGCCCAGTTAGAAATCTGTCTGTTCATGTCTCACTGTTGGGGTCTTGCTGATGTGGTTGACAGAAAAGATTTAGATTTGAACGGTGGAGGGTTACTCTTTGGGTTCATGACTGATATGAAGATTGGTGGGATGATAAATACTGAGGATAATAGCCTTAGATTACAGAAGGATGTAGATGGCCTTGTCAGATGGACCGATCAGTGGCAACGGGTGAGGTGCCTGAAGACTGGAGGGTGATTAATGATGGGCCATTATTGAAGTAAGGCTGCAAGGAACAGCCATTGAACTATGGAGCTGTGAGCCTGATGGCAGTGGTGGGTAAGCTGTTGGAGGGCATTCTGAGAGACAAGTTACATGCATTTGGAAAAGCAAGAATTGATTAGGGATGGTCAGCGTGGCTTGTGGAAATGGTTTGGGATGGAGGCCACGTCCATTTCAGAAGATTCAGATCTTTTTAAACAATCAGTGAAAAATCACATCACCATGTGTCTTAAACATGGATTGGAGGAAAACTGTTGTCAATCTATGGTCACTTGATGCTTGGAGACTCTCTCGAAAAGCAGGCACCCAAACAGACCAATGCTGTCGATGCAAGATGCGGTGCACAGGAAGATCCAACAAGTCATTTGCAGTTGCTGTCTGTCTCCCTAGAGCAGTCATCATGCGAGATCAGGGTTCAGTCCTAGCAGAAGTAATCTCTCCATTGAACCTTCCTCCATGTTTGAACAGTAATCGTGGTTTTGCGTGTGTTTATCTCTGTGTGAGAGAGAGAGAGACAGAGAGCGAGTGTCTGTCCGTGTGTTAGAGAGAGAGTGCATGTGTGTGTATCTCTGTGTGTCTGTGTGAGAGAGAGGAATTATGTATTTTCGTACGTGTCTGTCTGAGTGTGTGTTTGTGTGCGTGTGTGTGGGAGGAATGTGTGTGTATGAGGGAGTGAGAGTGTGTGTTTGAAAGAGAGAGTGTGTGTTTGTGTGTGTGTGTGAGAGAGAGTGTGTGTATGTGTTTGAGGGAGTGAGAGTGTGTGTATGTTTGAGAAAGTGAGTGTCTGTGAGAGAGAGAGAGAGAGAGAGAGAGAGAGAGTGTGTGTGTGTGTGTGTGTGTGTGTGTGTGTGTGTGTGTGTGTGTGTGTGTGTGTGTGTGTGTGTGTGTGTGTAAACTAGCCTGTCTTATTGTGTGCCCAGCTGCTGTTTCAGGTGAATTGGTCCTTGTGTCTCCAATGACACAAAACCTGTCAGGGTGGCTTACCTGGGGGAGAGTGCTGTTCATTCCCGTGGGGATTCATCTAGTAAACCTTCCCCACACACTAACATCCCTCTGGCAATGCAGTGACTAGTCCTGCACACAGTGCTCCAGGTACTATGTAATGTCACCATAGTCATACCAGAGCATGGGACAGCTCCTCATTACAGAGCGGTGTCTGATGGTGTTTGAATCAAAGGGTCACCATTGCCCAGTTGAGGGGAGAGGTTGGGAAGGAATGTCCTTCAGAGTAACTTTAGCTAGTGTGGTAAGCTAACTGACCAGCCAACTGAGCGAACCAACCTCACTCCAGGGGCATGCCGTGTACAACCCAATCATAGCCAGCCTGCACCTCAATCGGAGCCAGGAGCAAGGCCATTCGGCGCCCACCCTAACCCAGAAGGGAGAGCACGGGAAGCTGATGAGGGAAACAAGCCCCTCCCATGTGGCCTTCTGAAATGGAGCTGAAGGACATGGCAGACCTGGCCTGCTGTTTGCTTCCCCGAGTCTGGCCTGCTCCGCCTAACAGTGAGAGACTGAGGGGAATCTCAAGGTTTCACTTCTCACTGAGAGGCTGCAACTCCAATCCAAATCAGGCCGGTTCCCTCCGAGACTCACGGAAGAGTGCAGCACTCTACAGATCAGGGCCTTGTGGAGTCATAACCTCCAGTGTGTGGGCCAAGAGCTGGGAGGTAGTGTTAAGAACATAAGACTATCCGAAATAGGAACAGGAGGAGACCATTCAGCCCATCGAGCCTGCTCTACTATTCAATAGAATTATGAATGATTTAGCATTGATTTGGGAGCTGAAACCCGGACAGTACAGAGACAGAGAATCAAATTATGCTGCCATGAGGAATTATCAGACGAGAGCGCACTTGCGCACACACACACACACACACACACACACACACACACACACACACACACACACACACACACACACACACACACAAAATTGTGTGATTCAGGCCCTCCGTGGGAACCGGGAGAGACAAAGGAGCAAAATGCTAGACAGGAATCTGATCCCACAGATTTCACTCCTTCCCTCTCTCTCTGCAGCTCTCACGTCTATTTTTGTTTCCCCAGTTCTCTCTCCCACATTTTTCCTTCAATCCCTATCTCTCAACATCCTTCACATCTCTGTCCTGTTTACATTTCCCAGTGGATTCCCTTCCTCCTTTGTCAGCTCACCAGGTTTTTCAGGAATGCTTAATCATTCAGTCTTTCACAAAACTAACACCTTGCTCATCTCTCTCTGCATCTGTCTCTCAGCTCTGTGGGATCTTGCTATTCCTGTCTGTACATCACTCTAGCAACATTAAAACCCCCACTACCACCCCACTCTCTCAGCTCTATCTCTCTGCTGTTGCAACTCCTCTCTCTCTCTGTCCTATATCGCTCCCTGGGATTTCTGTCTTGCTGTCTGCCTGAAATTCTCTCCGTCTTTCTCTCCCCATTTTCACCTTGTATCTGTCTGACATTGTATTTCTCTTCCTGAAGTTTCACTCTCTCTCTGTCTGTCTGACTCTGTCCTGCTCTTTCTCAGTTCTTCTCACTTCCTCTACACCCCTCTGCCTGCCTGTCTTTCTCTTGTTCTCTCCCTCCCCCTCACTGTCTGTCCATCCATCTCTCTTTCTCTCCTGTAGTTTCTCTCCCTCTTTCTCCCTGGACCCCTCTGCTCTGGCCCAGTGACTGGGGGAAGGGGCATTGGGAAGAGCTTGCCTCAGCGCCTGCTCTCTCCCAGGTTTTACCCTCTCTGCGGGGAGGGGGTGAGTGGAAGGAACATGAAGTACTTTTCTGAGTGAGTCTGAAATAAAGATAAAGAGAAAGAGAAAGGGAGAGTGATAAAAAGAGAGCGAGACATGGAGAGAGTGAAGATGGAGAAAGTGGACAGAGAGAAATGGGCAGTAAGAGTCAAGGAGGTGGATTGAGAAAAGGACAGAGTGAGAGAGACAGGGAGAGAGAGAGAGTGAGAAGGGCATATATTGAGGGAGAAGGACAGTGTGTGTACTTGGCGATGGTTTCAGAGTGGGATCTTGCTGTGCATTACAGCAGTCAGTCAAAAGGTGAGTTAGTCTCTGCACTATGTCCTCCAGCTGAGGGGCTGTGAGTCTGCATGGGAAGGGGGAGAGTGGGAGACAAGGAGAGAGTGGGACAGCCAGAGACAGGGGGAGGGTTTGTTGGGGTTTTGGGGTTGGTGGAGAAAGGAGGGGCTATTGTCAGAGAGAGATGGATGGAGGGATAGCATGTGATGCAAAATCTGAGACAGGGTGGAGAAGAGGTCTCCACAGGAAGGATAGTCAATGAGGCCATTCATGGGCCAATTCTGAGGATCCTGAACCGGACCAAGATCATTTAAATGGTATGGGGGGATGATGGGCAGAAAGGACTCCATCTGTGATGCAAACCTTCTGTAATTTTCGGACTGGGATCTTGCTATACATTAAAATAGTCCCAGGCGAGTCAGTCAACCCAGATTCGTTTACCGGTGTGAGAAAGTGAGGACTGCAGATGTTGGAGAGTCAGAGTTACAAAGTGTGGAGCTGGGGAAGCCCAGCGGGTTAGGCAGGAGAGTCGATGGTTCAGGCCTGACCTGCTGGGCTTTTCCAGCTCCACACTTTTTCACTCAACATCCTCTGCCCCAGGGAGTGGGGCTCACTGCAATGTTGGGGGGACAGCAAAATATTTGAGGGGGGAATAGTTGGTAAGGTAGGTTTTTGGAGAAGGGAATAAATTTGGGAGGAGAGTTAAAATAAAAGGCAAATGTTTTTAGGGGGATCAAAATTGGGTGAGCTCTTTCAGGTCTGAAATAAAGAAAAAGAGAAAGGGAGGGTGAGAAAAAAAAGAGAGACGTAGAGAGAGTGGAGATGGAGAAGTGTGATGAGAGAAAGATGGAGCAGAGACAGACAGTGAGAGGGAGGGTGTGAGAGAAAGGCAGATTGAGAGAAAGAGACAGACAGGGGGAGAGAAGGACAAAGAGAGAAGGGGAAGTCAGACTGAGACAAACAGGCGTTAAAGCATGGACAGACTGAAGGGGTGATGCTCAGTATTCCAGTTGGTTCCATCTCTCTCTCTCTCTCAATGGTTTTTCACACTCCCTCTCTCCCATGCTCCTGAGGTTTCCTTCAGCTTGTCTGGCTCTCTCTCTCTCCCTCTCTCTGGATGGTGAGCTGGTCTCTGTCCTTTGCCATGCTGGTCACCTCAGAAAGCCTCCAGAAAATTCAAGAGATCAGTCTGCAGGTGATCCCTGGTTTTGTTCATTTCTGGATTGTTTCCCAGAACTTTCTATACTTCTGGCCAATTCAAAGAATCAGTTAATAGTTTGAAGCGTTGCTCATCATTTGGATGTCTTGTTCCCGTTAGTTTCTTTGTGTAGCAGGGCCCGGTACCTTCCTGCATGAGCCCTCCTTTGTTTAGTGGAGACGTTAGGGACATGTCTGCCCAGGGGAACTGTTGCCTTTGACATTATGCTGATGGGATAACCATCTGTCTGCTGTCTGGCTTTTGTGATTTGGGAGTTGAACTTGTCCAATATACCCAGCATCTCTTGGCTGTCTATCTGTGTTTTAGCAAGGAGGCAGGAACATTTCGCCCATTCCCCCTCCTCCACCCAGTCTTTTGAATAGAAAGAAGCTTATACAATGAATTACAAACCTAATTTTAAAAGCTGGTTATGTTTGTTGTCAGAGTAGCCTGTTATTTGAGCGAAAACCATTTTGTACATTGGTCAAACCGATTGTCATACGGCTGATAAGTGACATCATAGTAATCCCTACAGAGCAGAAACAGGCCCTTCAGCCCATCGGGTCCACAATGACCCTCTGAAGAGAATCTAACTTAGATCCATCCCCTGATGATACCTGTGAAACCCTGCATTTCCCATGGCTATTCCAGCTAACCTGAATAACCCTCGACACTACGGGCAATCTGTCCAAAATGCCCACTATTGAACAGTGGGAGAAAACCATACAGATGTAGGGAGAATGTACAAACTCCACAGACAGTCACTTTGGAGTGGAATCAAACCCAGGTCGCTGGCGATGTGAGGTAACAGTGCTAACCACTGAGTGACTGTGGCTCTCCTAACTGTTTCGACAAAACATATTCCGTTCCGAGAATCCATACAGAATTGTGATGCATAGCCTACATCCGGTGAGCAGAATAAATGCAAGTGAATGAGACCTGCTGGCTCAAACTCCTGGAATTCCTTCCCGAAGGACATTGTGGGTCCACCATCTGCAACAGTTCAAGGAGGCAGCTCACCACCAAATCCATCTCCCGAGCAGCTACGGACAGACAATCAATACTGGGCCCAGCCAGGAACACTCAAACACTGCAAATGAATGAAACTAAGGTGATCACCCGGGGAGTTCCATCTACCTTCCAGCCCCTGGGGGTGTGTCCAGGCATTATTCACCATGATCGTACCCATCTGTTGCAGCCTGCAATCCTAACCACCGGTATCCCGAGATACATCAAGCTGAGTGCGGTTAGGACCACAGCTTGATGTGAGAGGAGCCGAATTCTGTAATGACAGGCGGTGGGAATGTCATGGTATGGCCTGTTCCTTCACATTTACGTAAGTGTAGTCCCTGTCAATGTCGCCTCTATCTCCACAGCATGTGGGAGGGAATCATGATAACCCATCCAAATACCTTCTTTAATGTAATTCCGATACTTTCGATTTCAAAGATCTCCATCCTAACATTGTCACTTGGGATAATTGGAATCCCTCGCACCAAGCCCAGTGCCCCACCGAGAGTATCCTTACAGCTGTCATTAACCCAGCCCTTGGTGAGAGGCTGTAACTGACAGTGAGACATGTTAGTGAGGGTGTTCTACTGAAACAAATATTTCCGCTCTTTGTTACTAATCCGGGATGGGACTTTTCTCGAGCATTAAGGACCGCTGCCTTCATTTCATCATGGATGCCCCTCCCTCGCTGTTGTCCCTCAGCGAGGGCTGAATGGCCTGGTGTACAAAGTCACATGGTGATTAATTTAATTTGTTTGTCAGCATCCAGTCCGTGTATGAAAGACTGTCGGTCTATCTCATCCAAAAATGTATCTGGGTTTGAGACAGGATCAAATAGAGTGGCCTTTTTGGTGCTGCCCACCAGCTGGGTGTCTGGAATGGCTGTTGTGTATGGAGTGAGACCATAAGGTGCTTTACACTGGGTAACCACATGATTCAAGGAATCTGAGGCTCAGGGCTGGGGGCAAAAGGTGCAGTTACCAGGGAGACAGGCAGTGGGACTCCCCATCTGTGAGTGGGTGTGGATGTGTCAGTGTGGGGCCTTTCGTTATCTCCCTGGGGAGGTAGATTCCCAAAGGCACACATTATCCCATTCTGGGAGGAGTCCTGGTTCCCTAGGGATTGTATTTGCTCCCGGCACCTCTTAATAGGGCCTGATGTGTGTTACTCCGTGTTGTAGGTGTACAGGAGCCATGCAGCTGCTTGGAGCTCCATACACTGTCCTTCCAGATTGTCAATGTATCCTGAGGCTGCCTCCCCATCCCCAGAGACCCTCCTTTCACTGGATTGGGCTCTTCCCAATTGGAACTGGAGTAGTCCCATGTGGATTTTCCTGCAACCTTCTGTCCTGCTCATTGTGTCGGAGACCTAGCTCGGTCACAGCCTGTAGGTTTCCCTGGGGTGACCAGATCCCAGCTGCCTTATCCCAGCCGGGGCTCCTCCAGGCTAACGGCCGTGGAGTGAGCTTTCCAGCTTCCTTCCCCGGTTCTCTATGGGCATCTCACCACAGCTCCTGTACCAGGAACCCTTCACTGCAAGGCCAGGCTGGCTTCCTGCCAAATTCTGCAGGACTGTTTCACATTTGTACCAGCTCGCGTTCCTATTGCTTTGGTCGCTTCTGTATTATGGGACACCTGGGTATGTGCATAGAGTCATTGAGTTCTACTGCATGGAGACAGGCTCTTTGGCCCAAACAGGCCCAACCACACTAACCTTGTTTCCCTGCACTTGGGCCCATATCCTTCCAATACGTTCCTTTCCATGTATTTGTCCAAGTGCCTTTTAAATGTTCTTCAATGTATCCTCCTCGACCACTTGCACTGGTAGTTCATTCCGTATGTGTACCACCCTCTGGGTAAAAGCATTGTCCCTCAGGTTCACTTTTAATCTTCCCCTTTCACCTTAAACTGATGCTCTTTCGTCCTCGATTCCCCAAGCCTTGGATAAAGACTGAGTGCATTCACCCTATCCATGCCTCCCATGATCTTATACACCTCTATAAGGACACCCCTCAGTCTCCTACACGTGAAAGAAAATGTCCTTGCTTGTCCAACCTCTCTCTATAACCGTCTAGTTGAGTTCTGGCAACATCCTTGTAAATTTCTTCTGCACTCTTTCCAGTTTAATACCATCCTTCCTATAGCAAGGTGGGTAAAACTGAACACAATACTCCAAGTGTGGCCTCACTAACATCCTGCACAACTACAACAGAACTTCCCAACTTCGATATTCCATGCCCTGACTGGTGAAGGGCCCAGTGTGCCAAAAGCCTTCTTCACTGCCCTGTCTCCCTGAGTTCAGAGAGCAGTGCTCCTGGGATCCAAGTTCCCTCTGTTCCTCTACACTCCTTCAGGCCCTACCATTCACCATGAAACCCCAGTCTTGATTTGACTTTCCAATGTGCTAGATCTCGTCCTTGTCTGTATTAAGCTCCATTTGCCGTTTCTCATCCCAATTCCCCAGCTGGGCAAGGCTCTATTGCAATTGCTGAGAACCTTCCTCACTTATTTTAGTGTAATCTGCAAACTTACTAATCATGCCTTAAACATCCTCATCCAAATCATTGATATAGATAACACACAGCAATGGGCCTAGCACTGATCAGCTCAATGGCACGATGGCTCAGTGGTTAGCACTGCTGCCTCACAGCACCGTGGATCTGGGTTCCATTCCAACCTCACAGGATGCTCTGTGTGAGTTAGATCCTGTTAGGATTTGATTTCCTACAGTATGGAAACAGGTCATTTGGCCCAACAAACCACACCGACCTGCTGAAGAGTAACCCACCCAGAGCCATTCTCCCTGCCCAATATTTACCCTGGACGAATGCACCTAGCACTATGGACAACTTAGCCTGGCCAATTCATCTAACCTGCACATTTTTGGATTGTGGGAGGAAACCGGAGCACCCAGAGGAAACCCACGGACACACAGGGAGAATGTGTAACCTCCGCATAGACAGTCACTTGAGGCTGGGATCGAACCGGGTCCCTGGCGCTGTGATGCAGCAGTGCCAACCACTGAGCCTCAATGCCACATCAACTGAGTTTATACATTCTCCCCATGTCTGCGTTGGTTTCATCTTGGTGCTCCGATTTCCTCCCACAATCCAAAGATGTGCATATCAGGTATATTGGCCATGCTCAATTGCCTGTAGTGTTCATGGATGTGTAAGTAAGTTGCGTTAGTCAGGGGTAAATGTAAAGTAATAAATTGGGGAATGGGCTTGGGTGGAATAATCTTCAGAGGGCCAGTGAAATTGTTGGGCCGAAGGGCCTTTTTCCACTGAAGAGGGATTCTATGGTCCTATGACCGCTGAGGCACACCACGAGTCACCGTCCTCCAGTCTATTATCCAAAGCTTCCTTCCACAAGCCAACTGTGTACCAGTTTACCAATGCCCCCTGGATTCCATTCGATGTAACCTTCCAGGGGGGAGTTGTGAGGGCAGAGTTGTGTCGGTATCACAACAGAAGAGGGAGTTTTCAGTGCTGGGTAGGGATCAGTCAGGAAGGGGGAGATTACTTTATTGTGTCCACATCAGTCACGGAGTGTTTGATTCTGTGATGTATGAGGATCGATCAGTGAGGGGGTGGATTTAGTGAGGGGTAGGGATCAGTCAGGGAGGGGGAGATTGCAGTGTTGGGTAGGGAACAGTCAGGGAGGGGGAGTTTGCAGTGTTGGGTAGGGAACAGTCAGGGAGGTGAGATTGCAGTGTTGGGTAGGGATCAGTCAGGGAGGGGGTGATTGCAGTGTTGGGTAGGGATCAGTCAGGGAGGGGGAGATTGCAGTGTTGGGTAGTGATCAGTCAGGGAGGTGAGATTGCAGTGTTGGGTAGGGATCAGTCAGGGAGGGGGAGATTGCAGTGTTGTATAGGGATTAGTCAGGGAGGGGAGATTGCAGTGTGGGGCAGGGATCAGTCAGGGAGGGGGAGTTTCAGGTGTTGGGAGGGATCAGTCAGGGAGGCGGAGATTGAAGTGTTGGGTAGGGATCAGTCAGGGAGGGATGAGTGCAGTGTTGGGTAGGGAGCAGTCAGGGAGGGGACATTGCAGTGTTGGGTAGGGATCAGTCAGGGAGGGTGTGTGTGCAGTGTTGGGTAGGGATCAGTCAGGGAGGGGGTGAGTGCAAAGTTGGGTAGGGATCAGTCAGGGAGGGGGAGATTGCAGTGTTGGGTAGGGATCAGTCAGGGAGGGGGTGAGTGCAGTGTTGGGTCGGGAGCAGTCAGGGAGGGGACATTGCAGTGTTGGGTAAAGATCAGTCAGGGAGGGGGAGATTGCAGAGTTGGGTAGGAATCACTCTGGGAGGGGAGATTACAGAGTTGGGTAGGGATCACTCAGGGAGGGGGACATTGCAATGTTGGGTAGGGATCAGTCAGGGAGAAGGTGGGTGCAGAGTTGTGTCGGGATCAGTCAGCGAGGGGGTTAGTGCAGAGTTGGGTAGGGATCAGTCAGGGAGGGGGAGATTGAAGTGTTTGGTAGGAATCAGTCAGGGAGGGGGAAATTGCAGTATTGGGTAGGGCTCAGTGAGTGAGGGGGAGATTGCAGTGTTTGTTAGGGATCTGTCAAGGAGTGGAGAATGCAGTGTAGGCTAGTGGTCAGTCAGGGAGGGGGGTGAGTGCAGAGTTGGGTATGGATCAGTCAGGGAGGGGGAGAATGCAGTGTTGGGTAGGGATCAGTCAGGGAGGGAGAGTTTGCAGTGTTGGCTAGGGATCAGTCAGGGAGGGGAGATTGCAATGTTGTGAAGGGAGCAGTCAGGGAGAGGGAGATTTCAGTGTTGGGTACGGATCAGCCAGGGAGGGGGTGAGTGCAGAGTTGGGTAGGGATCAGTCAGGGAGGGGGAGAATGCAGTGTTGGGGAGGGGTCAGTCAGGGAGGGGGTGAGTGCAGATTTGGGTATGGATCAGCCTGGGAGGGGGAGACAGCAGTGTTGGGTAGGAATCAGTCAGGAGGGGGAGATTGCAGTGTTCGGTAGGGATCAGTCAGGGAACGGGTGAGTGTAGAGTCGGGGGGGATCATTCAGGGAGTGGGTGAGTGCAGTGTTGGGTAGGGATCAGTCAGGGAGGGGGAGATGCAGTGTTGGGTAGGGATCAGTCAGGGAGGGGGTGAGCGCAGTGTTGAGTAGGGATCAGTCAGGAGGGGAAGAGTGCAGAGTTGGGTAAGAATCAGTCAGGGAGGGTGAGTTTGCAGTGTTGGCTCGGGATCAGTAAGGGAGGGTGAGATTGCAATGTTCTGAAGGGAGCAGTCGCGGATAGGGAGATTTCATTGTTGGGTAGGGATCATTCAGTGTTTGGGTGCGTGCAGTGTTGGGTAGGGATCAGTCAGGGAGGGGGAGATTGCAGTGTTGGGTAGGGATCAGTCAGGAGAGGGAAATTGCAGTGTTGGTTAGGGATCAGTCAGTGATGCGGTGAATACAGTGTTGTGTAGGGATCAGTCAGGGAGGGGGAGATTACAGTATTGGGTAGGGATCAATCAGAGAGGGGGAGATTGCAGTGTTCGGTAGAGATCACTCAGGGAAGTGGTGAATACAGTGTTGTGTCGGGATCAGTCAAGGAGGGGGTGATTACAGTATGAGGTCGGGATCCCGCTCTCTTTACCTCATCCCCTTTCTTTCCCACGCTCTCCCCACACCGTCTCCCCCTTCCTCACCCTCCCCTCTCACTCCCCCGTCTCCCCTCTCTCCCCCTCTCTCTCCCCCTCCTCTCTCCCCCCCTCCCCCTCTCTCTTTCCCCCTCTCTCTCCCCCTCTCTCTCTCCCCCTCTCTCTCCCCTCTCTCTCTCCCTCACTTTCTCCCCCTCTGTCTTACTCCCCCCTCTCTCCCCCCTCTCTCTCCACCCTCTCTCTCGCCCCTCACT